>NC_060191.1:62880889-62998389 GCF_021184085.1 Oncorhynchus gorbuscha | reverse complement strand
GGAGCTACATGAAGTAGTAGTAGTAGTAGTTTCACCTTGACCTGGGAGCTACATGAAGTAGTAGTAGTAGGTTCACCTTGACCTGGGAGCTACATAAAGTAGTAGTAGTAGGTTCACCTTGACCTGGGAATTACATAAAGTAGTAGTAGTAGTTTCACCTTGACCTGGGAGCTACATAAAGTAGTAGTAGTAGTAGTTTCACCTTGACCTGGGAGCTACATGAAGTAGAAGTAGTAGTAGTTTCACCTTGACCTGGGAGCTACATGAAGTAGTAGTAGTAGTAGTTTCACCTTGACCTGGGAGCTACATAAAGTAGTAGTAGTAGGTTCACCTTGACCTGGGAATTACATAAAGTAGTAGTAGTAGTTTCACCTTGACCTGGGAGCTACATAAAGTAGTAATAGTAGTTTCACATTGACCTGGGAGCTACATAAAGTAGTAATAGTAGTTTCACATTGACCTGGGAATTACATAAAGTAGTAGTAGTAGTTTCACCTTGACCTGTGAGCTACATAAAGTAGTAATAGTAGTTTCACATTGACCTGGGAATTACATAAAGTAGTAGTAGTAGTTTCACCTTGACCTGGGAGCTACATAAAGTAGTAATAGTAGTTTCACATTGACCTGGGAATTACATAAAGTAGTAGTAGTAGTTTCACCTTGACCTGGGAATTACATAAAGTAGTAATAGTAGTTTCACCTTGACCTGGGAATTACATAAAGTAGTAATAGTAGTTTCACCTTGACCTGGGAGCTACATAAAGTAGTAGTAGTAGTTTCACATTGACCTGGGAGCTACATAAAGTAGTAATAGTAGTTTCACCTTGACCTGGGAGCTACATAAAGTAGTAATAGTAGTTTCACCTTGACCTGGGAGCTACATAAATTAGTAATAGTAGTTTGACCTTGACCTGGGAGCTACATAAAGTATTAGTAGTACTTTCACCTTGACCTGGGAGCTACATAAAGTATTAGTAGTACTTTCACCTTGACCTGGGAGCTACATAAAGTATTAGTAGTAGTAGTTTCAGGAGCTGCAGACAGACAGTAGTAGTAGTTTCAGGAGCTGCAGACAGACAGTAGTAGTAGTTTCAGGAGCTACAGACAGACAGTAGTAGTAGTTTCAGGTGCTACAGACAGACAGTAGTAATAGTTTCAGGAGCTGCAGACAGAGTAGTAGTAGTTTCAGGAGCTACAGACAGTAGTAGTAGTTTCAGGAGCTACAGACAGACAGTAGTAGTTTCAGGAACTACAGACAGTAGTAGTAGTTTCAGGAGCTACAGACAGATAGTAGTAGTAGTTTCAGGAGCGACAGACAGACAGTAGTAGTAGTTTCAGGAGCTACAGACAGACAGTAGTAGTAGTTTCAGGAGCTACAGACAGACAGTAGTGGTAGTTTCAGGAGCTACAGACAGTAGTGGTAGTTTCAGAGCTACAGACAGACAGTAGTAATACTTTCACCTTGACCTGGGAGCTACATAAAGTATTAGTAGTACTTTCACCTTGACCTGGGAGCTACATAAAGTATTAGTAATACTTTCACCTTGACCTCGGAGCTACATAAAGTATTAGTAGTAGTAGTTTCAGGAGCTGCAGACAGACAGTAGTAGTAGTTTCAGGAGCTGCAGACAGACAGTAGTAGTAGTTTCAGGAGCTGCAGACAGACAGTAGTAGTAGTTTCAGGTGCTACAGACAGACAGTAGTAATAGTTTCAGGAGCTGCAGACAGAGTAGTAGTTCTTTCAGGAGCTACAGACAGTAGTAGTAGTTTCAGGAGCTACAGACAGACAGTAGTAGTTTCAGGAACTACAGACAGTAGTAGTAGTTTCAGGAGCTACAGACAGACAGTAGTAGTAGTTTCAGGAGCTACAGACAGACAGTAGTGGTAGTTTCAGGAGCTACAGACAGTAGTGGTAGTTTCAGGAGCTACAGACAGACAGTAGCAGTAGTTTCACCTTGCCCTGGGAGCTACAGACAGTACTTTAGAGGAGTTTCACCTTGCCCTGTGAAGTTGAGCACCAAACTCTCTCTGGAAAGAGATGAAAGGGAGGGTGACAGCCAACCACTACCCCAGGCCTGTCCTCCCCAATGACTGCTTGACTGATGGGCATCCCTTATCTTCACTGAGACCTTAAGGCAGAAATACACTCACAGATGCACACGCACACGCACACGCACACGCACATGCACACACACACACACACACGCACACGCACACACACAGTCGTCTTTAAAACACACACAGTCTCCATCGCAAGACACTTACTCACAAATATACTCACAGACGTATTTAGAACACAAACAGGCATTGTCCCAATTGACATGCACACACACAGAGAATCTCACACACTTTTAACAAGGCTAATCTGAAAACAAAACTCCCTAAATTTTATCAGCATATCGATTGCGCAACCAGGGGTGGAAAAACCTTGGATCATAGTTACTCTAACTTCCGCGACGCATATAAGGCCCTGCCCCGCCCCCCTTTTGGAAAAGCTGACCACGACTCCATTTTGTTGATCCCTGCCTACAGACAGAAACTAAAACAAGAGGCTTCCACGCTGAGGTCTGTCCAACGCTGGCCCGACCAAGCTGACTCCACACTCCAAGACTGCTTCCATCACGTGGACTGGGATATGTTTCGTATTGCGTCAGATAACAATATTGACGAATACGCTGATTCGGTGTGCGAGTTCATTAGAACGTGCGTTGAAGATGTCGTTCCCATAGCAACGATTAAAACATTCCCTAACCAGAAACCGTGGATTGATGGCAGCATTCACGTGAAACTGAAAGCGCGAACCACTGCTTTTAATCAGGGCAAGGTGACTGGTAACATGACCGAATACAAACAGTGCAGCTATTCCCTCCGCAAGGCTATCAAACAAGCTAAGCATCAGTACAGAGACAAGGTAGAATCTCAATTCAACGGCTCAGACACAAGAGGCATGTGGCAGGGTCTACAGTCAATCACGGACTACAAGAAGAAATCCAGCCCAGTCACGGACCAGGATGTCTTGCTCCCAGGCAGACTAAATAACTTTTTTGCCCGCTTTGAGGACAATACAGTGCCACTGACACGGCCTGCAACGAAAACATGCGGACTCTCCTTCACTGCAGCCGAGGTGAGTAAGACATTTAAACGTGTTAACCCTCGCAAGGCTGCAGGCCCAGACGGCATCCCCAGCCGCGCCCTCAGAGCATGCTCAGACCAGCTGGCTGGTGTGTTTACGGACATATTCAATCAATCCCTATACCAGTCTGCTGTTCCCACATGCTTCAAGAGGGCCACCATTGTTCCTGTTCCCAAGAAAGCTAAGGTAACTGAGCTAAACGACTACCGCCCCGTAGCACTCACTTCCGTCATCATGAAGTGCTTTGAGAGACTAGTCAAGGACCATATCACCTCCTCCCTACCTGACACCCTAGACCCACTCCAATTTGCTTACCGCCCAAATAGGTCCACAGACGATGCAATCTCAACCACACTGCACACTGCCCTAACCCATCTGGACAAGACGAATACCTATGTGAGAATGCTGTTCATCGACTACAGCTTGGCATTCAACACCATAGTACCCTCCAAGCTCGTTATCAAGCTCGAGACCCTGGGTCTCGACCCCGCCCTGTGCAACTGGGTACTGGACTTCCTGACGGGCCGCCCCCAGGTGGTGAGGGTAGGCAACAACATCTCCTCCCCGCTGATCCTCAACACTGGGGCCCCACAAGGGTGCGTTCTGAGCCCTCTCCTGTACTCCCTGTTCACCCACGACTGCGTGGCCACGCACGCCTCCAACTCAATCATCAAGTTTGCGGACGACACGACAGTGGTAGGCTTGATTACCAACAACGACGAGACGGCCTACAGGGAGGAGGTGAGGGCCCTCGGAGTGTGGTGTCAGGAAAATAACCTCACACTCAACGTCAACAAAACTAAGGAGATGATTGTGGACTTCAGGAAACAGCAGAGGGAACACCCCCCTATCCACATCAATGGAACAGTAGTGGAGAGGGTATCAAGTTTTAAGTTCCTCGGCATACACATCACAGACAAACTGAATTGGTCCACTCACACAGACAGCATTGTGAAGAAGGCGCAGCAGCGCCTCTTCAACCTCAGGAGGCTGAAGAAATTTGGCTTGTCACCAAAAGCACTCACAAACTTCTACAGATGCACAATTGAGAGCATCCTGGCAGGCTGTATCACCGCCTGGTACGGCAACTGCTCCGCCCTCAACCGTAAGGCTCTCCAGAGGGTAGTGAGGTCTGCACAACGCATCACCGGGGGCAAACTACCTGCCCTCCAGGACACCTACACCACCCGATGTTACAGGAAGGCCATAAAGATCATCAAGGACATCAACCACCCGAGCCACTGCCTGTTCACCCCGCTATCATCCAGAAGGCGAGGTCAGTACAGGTGCATCAAAGCTGGGACCGAGAGACTGAAAAACAGCTTCTATCTCAAGGCCATCAGACTGTTAAACAGCCACCACTAACATTGAGTGGCTGCTGCCAACACACTGACACTGACACTGACTCAACTCCAGCCACTTTAATAATGGGAATTGATGGGAAATGATGTAAATATATCACTAGCCACTTTAAACAATGCTACCTTATATAATGTTACTTACCCTACATTATTCATCTCATATGCATACGTATATACTGTACTCTATATCACCGACTGCATCCTTATGTAATACATGTATCACTAGCCACTTTAACTATGCCACTTTGTTTACATACTCATCTCATATGTATATACTGTACTCCATACCATCTACTGTATCTTGCCTATGCTGATCTGTACCATCACTCATTCATGTATCCTTATGTACATATTATTTATCCCCTTACACTGTGTATAAGACAGTAGTTTTGGAATTGTTAGTTAGATTACTTGTTGGTTATTACTGCATTGTCGGAACTAGAAGCACAAGCATTTCGCTACACTCGCATTAACATCTGCTAACCATGTGTATGTGACAAATAACATTTTATTCGATTTGATTTGATTTTTAGATCACAAAGACATGTATACATTCATAGACCACACTCAAAGGCAGAACACAAATGCAATCAGATATGTCCAGAATAACAGTCATCATCCTATCCTATACACTGAGTATACAAAACATTAGGAACACCCTCCTAATATTGAATTGCACCTAGGGCTGTTGCGGTCAAGAGACAAGAAGGCAGTGAAATTCCACGTGACCGTTTAGTCATGGTAATTAAGCTTCTCCAAGCTCTGATGCTGCTAATGGTCATTAGGACCTGCAAAACTTGCTAACTGCCTGGAACTCAGCACTCCATTGTCCCTCTAATCACTCTGACATAAAAGTTAATTTGATCAAAAAATCTAATCAAACACTTCATGAGAGTCCATGAGCTCATGTTGAATGATATTTCAATAGGCTATGCAATTGCATCTCCTCTACTAAAAAGAGAAGGATCAGATTTCTATAGGCTAGGCCTGCTACATTTAATTCTCAACTTTCCTAATATGAAGCACATTGCTTATATTTACAACAGGAGTATAGCCTACCTGGCTGGCACAAAAATAAACCACAGGGAAACAAATTCTCCATTCCCTATTTAAGTGCATAGTTGACATGTATTTTTCCCCCTGCCCCTGTTTCGAATCAGGTGCATGAGAATGGTTCCATTCTAAATCAAAACAAATTTCACACATATATTATTTTGTATACGTAGAGACAATATTAAATCAAGAATGGTCTGATGGATGACAATATTAGTCTGTCACACCCTGATCTGTTTCATCTTTCTTTGTGATTGTCTCCACGCCCCTCCAGGTGTCGCCCATCTTCCCTATTATCCCCTGTGTATTTATACCTGTGTTCTCTGTTTGTCTGTTGCCAGTTGGTTTTGTTTCGGCAAGCCTACCAGCGGTTTTCCCTCAGCTCTTGTCTCTGGATTGTTCCTGTTTCCTAGTTTTCCCGGTGTTGACCATTCTGCCGGCCTGTCGTCCTGTACCTTTGCCCCACCTTTCTGGATTACCAACCTCTGCCTGCCCTTGACCTGCTTTTTGCCTGCCCCTGTTCAATGAATAAACTGCTACGTCGACTTTGTCTGCATCTAGGTCTTACCTGAAACTTGATACTATCACTTGTGAATGATGCCCAGCATCAGAAACAATGCATTTTTTGTGACTTTTTCTGATCATATTTGCACACTTCATGTAGCCTAGCTCATAGGCCTATATGTTTTAATACCATTCCAGTGTTTAATTGCTATATTATAATTACTCCGACACCATCGCCTATTTATTGCCTTACCTTCCTTATCCTACCTCATTTGCACATACTGTATATAGACTTTTTCTACTGTATTATTGACTGTATGTTTTTTTATTCCATGTGTAACTCTGTGTTGTTGTATGTGTCGAACTGCTTTGGTATTTTGGTATTTTGCAAATCAAATCAAACTTTATTTGTTACATGAGCCGAATACAACAAGTGTAAACATTACCGTGAAATGCTTAATTACAAGCCCTTAACCAACAGTGCAGTTCAAGACGTAGAAAAGATTTAACAGGTAGACTAAAATAAAAAGTAATAATAAAAAGTAACACATTAAGAAACACAATAACAAGGCTATATACAGGGGGCACCGGATCCGAGTCATTGTGAGGGGGTACAGGCTTGTTGAGGTAATCTGTATATGTAGGTGGGGGCAAAGTGACTATGCATAGGTAACAAACAAACAGCGAGTAGCAGCAGTGTACAAAAGGGAGGGGGGAGGGGGTCAATGTAAATTGTCCGGTGGTGATTTTCTGAATTGCTCAGCAGTCTTATGGCTTGGGGGTAGAAGAAGTTGAGGAGCTTTTGGTCCTAGACTTGGCGCTCCGGTACTGCTTGCCGTGTGGTAACAGAGAAAACAGTCTATAACTTGAGTGACTGGAGTCTCAAGACACAGTCTCCATGTTCAGGTTTTATCTCCAATCTTTGGGATTTTTTTTCTCAGACATTCAGGCCAGTGTTCAAATTGTAGGCCTACTTGAAGTTCAGTAGCAGCTGTTTTGACGTACCTTTTAACTTCTTATGGCTGCAGGGGCAGTATTGAGTAGCTTGGATGAAAGGTGCCCATATCAAACGGCCTGCTCCTCAGTCATAGTTGCCAATATTTGCATATTATTAGTAGTATTGGATAGAAACCCCTCTGAAGTTTCTACAACTGTTTGAATGATGTCTGTGAGTATAAGAGAACTCATATTGGCAGGCAAAATACTGAGTTGAAATCAAAACAGGAAGTCAGAAATCTGAGCTTGAATGTATTCACCCAAGTCCCCAATGAAATCCCCTTGAGATATGAATGATGTTGCACTGCCTAGGGGTTCCACTAGATTTCAACCATCAATAGAAATTATAATGAGGCTTCTATGTTGTTGTGGGAGTGAATGAGAGCAGAATATATCAGATGTCCATCAAGCAGCCATTTTGTGATCCCACTTTTTCCTCATGGTAGTCACTTGTGTTCCATTACTCACGAAGACAAGAAAGAATACTCCGGTCGGAACTTTATTGAAGCTATATGTTAAAAACATCCTAATGATTGATTCTGTACTTAGTTTGAAATGTTTCTTCGACAGATAATATCACTTTTTTAAGTTTTTGTCCGATTTAACGCTGACCAGAATTAGCATTTGGATATGTATACCAAACGCATTAACAAAAGAAGGTAATTTGGACAAAAAATTACGGACATTTTCGAACGAAACAAACATTTATTGTGGACCTGGGATTCCTGGAGTGCTTTCTGATGTAGATCATTAAAGGTAAAGGGAATATTTATCATGTCATCTCTTGTTTATTTTGACGCCATCTTTGCGGCTGTGTTATTTTTACTTTTGAGCGCCTTCTCAAATTCTTGCATGCATTTCTTTTTCCGTAAAGTTTTTTAAAAATCTGACACAGCGGTTGCATTAAGGAGAAGTATATCTATAATTCCACATGTATAACTTGTATTATCATCTACATTTATGATGAGTATTTCTGTTGAATGATGTGGCTATGCAAAATCACTTGATGTTTTAGGAACTAGTGAATCTAACGCGCCAATGTAAACTCTGATTTTTTTTATATAAATATGAACTTTATCAAACAAAACATGCATGTATTGTGTAACATGAAGTCCTATGAGTGTTATCTGATGAAGATAATTCAAGTTAGTGATTCATTCTTTCTTTATTTCAGCTTTTTGTGAATGCTATATTTTACTGGAAAAGGGCTGTGCTTATTGTGGTGTGGTGGAGGCCTAACATAATCGTTTGTAGTGCTTTCGCTGAAAAGCCTATTTGAAATTGGACACTTTGGTGGGATTAACAACGAGAAAAGCTTTAAAATTATATAAAACACATGTATGTTTTAGGAATTGTAATTATGAGATTTCTGTGGTTTGAATTTGACGCCCTATATTTTCACAGGTAGTTGTGATATCGATCCCGGTATCGGGATTGCAGCCATAACAGGTTTTAATAAGTGAGTGTAACTTTATAGCATGATTGTTTTCGGTGTCTAGAGTATATCTGAAGAAAGAGAAAGAGCACTACAATATTTTGTTTTTGTTGTCATATTGATGTGCCTTTCTCATGACTAACCATGTATTTCCATGGAAATAATGATGTTTATTTGGAAAGTAAAAAAATATATCATTTTTAAAATCATTCATGATTTGCGTAAATGTAATATACTAACTATTACTCTTGATAAAAATATGAAACGGTATTACATTTGGTGAAGAGCACATTATGACTTGGTTAGGACCTGAAACTTAAAGTTTGCGACTTGAGACTTGACTCGGACTTGCCTGTCTTGACTTTGGACTTGACTTGGGACTTGAGTGCTAACACTTGAGACTTACTTGTGACTTGTAAAACAATGACTTGGTCCCACCACTGGTACATTGACTTCAATATAAAACCTAGGAGTCTCATGGTTCTCACCCCCTTCCATAGACTTACACAGAAATTGTGAAAAAGAAACGGAGGACGTCCTTCAACCTATTCGAGCATGTGCAGCATGAACTGACATTTTGTCCACCCAATCAAAGGATCAGATAATTAATCCAGCACTGAAAACATAAACACCCACTGCAGTGCAGTGCATAAAACCTGGTGAGTAGTTGACTCAGAGAGAGAGACAATAGCTGAACAGTTAACAAGTTATTTCATCCATAATGAAGGGAAAGCAAGAGAGAAAAAGAGAGGGATTTCGTCATTTTTTAAAACTTTCATTTTCACTTACTTAGCTAGAGAATGCAGCTAGCTAGTTTAGCTTATAGAAACACCCTGCTCAAACATACGGATGCTATGTTAACTAGCTGGCTATGACTTTCCAACACCGGAACTCTTCCAAGTTAAAGTGAGCTTTTGATTTAACTAATTTATTGTCACCGGGCCTGCCGGTATAACTGCTTACACTGCATGATTATAGTGGGTTTACTAACACGTTAGTTCTGTTAGTTGTGCTGTCTATGACATTACTTTAGCTAATATGATGACAACGATGTAGGCTGTGAGTAGCGGTTTGGCTTGGAAAGTTTTTTTTTGCCTGGTCACACACCTAGTGTGTTGTGCATTAAAGTTCACAGGGGAAGGGAAGAGGTGAGAGGAGGAGAGCGCATAGATGTGAGAAGTAATACAACGTGACTGCTATGAAGGTGAACTGTGTTTCTGCGTGATCAGGAGTGTATTCATTCTGTCGATTCTCTTGAAAAATCCATCATAAAAGGAAGCTAATGGAAGAAAACGAGGATAAACATACCTGAATTTGTCCAATAGAAACTCTTGTTTGCAATATCTAGACTAATGATTACACTGTCTGTCACCTCAAATTTGTATCTCAACCTGTGTGCACCTACGTTGTAAATTTTAATTCATGGGCTAGGTTGTAGCAACCTCATGATGAATATGTGGAAAATTTGAGAATCAAATCAAATGTTATGTCACATGTGCCAAATACAACAAGTATAGACTTTACTGTGAAATGCTTACTTACAAGCTGTTAAGGATATGCCCTTTTTTTCCCCGCAGGTGCAATATAGACCTTGTCCACTAGATGGCAGCAGTGCAAGTGCAAAGTTTGAGATTGATCCAATGAACCATTGCATGTCTGTAAAAAATGTTTTATCAAAACTGCCCAAATGTGCCTAATGTTTATTAATAACTTTTCATGTTCAAAATTATGCACTCTCCTCAAACAATAGCATTGTATTCTTTCACTGTAATAGCTACTATAAATTGGACAGTGCAGTTAGATTAACAAGATTTTAAGCTTTCTGACAATATCAGATATGTCTATGTCCTGGGAAATGTTATTGTTACTTACAACCTCAAGCTAATCGCATTAGCCTACGTTAACTCAACCGTCCCTGTCACGTTCGTCATAACGAGGAGACCAAGGCACAGCATGATATGAATACATTCTTCTTTATTTAAACAAAGAATACTAAACAAAATAACTAAATGAACGTGGCGCTATAACACGAGTGCTGTCATGCAACTACACATAGACAATAACCCACAAAACCAAAATGGAAAATGGCAACCTAAAAAAGATCCCCAATCAGAGACAAAGATAAACAGCTGTCTCTTATTGGGAACCAATTCAGGCCACCATTTACATTTACCTAGACAATACCAAAACCCCATAGATATACAAAAAAACCTAGACAAGACAAAATCACACATACCACCCTCGTCACAGACTGACCTAACCAAAATAATAAAGACAACAAAGATAACTGAGGTCAGGGAGCGTGACAGTCCTGTGGAAGGGACACCGATCCCGAAGAAGTTGTTTAACCAACAATGTCATTCAACAAATAGAGTTAAGAAAATATTTACTAAATGTAAAAAGTAACACAATAAAATATCAATAATGTGGCTATATACAGGGGATACCGGTACCGAGTCAATGTACAGGTTAATCGAGAGAATTTGTACATTAGGTAGGGGTAAAGTGACTATGCAAAGATAATAAACAGCGAGTAGCAGCAGTGTAAAAACAAAGGGGGGAGGGGAAATGTAAATAGTCCAGGTAGCCATTTGATGAACTGTTCAGCAGTCTTATGGCTTGGGGGTAGAAGCTGTTAAGGAGCCTTTTGGACCTAGACTTGGCGCTCTGGTACCGCTTGCCATGTGGTAGCAGAGAGAACAGTCTATGACTTGGGTGACTGGAGTCTTTGACAATGTTTTGGGGCCTTCCTCTGACACTGCCTAGTATATAGATCCTAGATGGCAGGAAGCTTGGCCCCAGTAATTTACTGGGCCTTACACACTACCCTCTGTAGTGCCTTGCGGTCGGATGCCGAGCAGTTGCCATACCAGGCGGTGATGCAACCGGTCAGGATGCTCTCAATAGTGCAGCTGTGTAACTTTTTGAGGATCTGGGGACCCATGTCAAATATTTTCAGTCTCCTGAGGGGGAATAGGCATTGTCGTGCCCTCTTTAAGACTTTCTTGGCATGTTTGGGCCATGATAGTTTGTTGGTGATGTGGACACCAAGGAACTTGAAACTCTTGATAGTTTCAGGCTATCATGTAGTAGCCTAAACCTATTGTTATTACATTGAAATTGGTGAGTATAATATGAATGAGAGTATTCCAATATGCTGTAATAGAAATAAGGCTATGCTCATGAAAAAGAAAAGAATGCTTCCTAATCTTAAACGGCACTGACCGCCACTGGTGTGTGTGTGTGGCATTCATGTCTGCCTGACCATGTTGGGTCTTAATTATGTGCTGGAAATGTACCAGAGTGCTGCAAACGTACTGTGCCTCTGCTAAAGAAACAGGGTGAAAACAGACAGCAAAGCCAAATAAGCACCAGACAGAACAGTGCTAGCGGCTCAATTATTCATAACTGAACTGTGAAAGGAGGCATCACTGGGTCTGTACGCCCCAATTAGACTGGTAAGTGGCATAGAGAAAACAGTAAAGTCATAATCCAAACCCATAGAGATGGAAAGAGGTAGCAACTTTGCATCTGTGCCATTAAATTAGTAAAAATGTTTCATATTTTGTGTTTGAAAAAGTGTAAAGCTAATATTGGTGATTAACATCCACCAGCAGTGTTGGAGTCCTGAACCAAATCTGAAGTGTCTGTCCTTTATTGTGATCACTAGATGACGGTGACATAGCTTAAAGCCATTTATAAACCATATTACCAAATTTGAAGAAGACAATGCTATGATGATTGGCTGATTGTTCCCAACCAATAGGAATCCTCACCCAGATGACTACTTTAAAGTGGTGGAAGCACTCGGTGTTGATGCAAAAACAGGTTATAGCCAAGTTCAGTCCATGCCCGAACCCTAATCCTAGCTTCATGTCCACAACCCGGTTCAACCCTAACCCTCAACCACAACCCTAACCCTGAAACATAACCCTAGCTTCATGTCCACATCCCAATTCAACCCTTACCGTAGCCTCAACAACAACGCTAATCATAACTTCATGTCCACATCCCGGTTCAACCCTATTCCTAGCCTAAACCCCAACCCTAACCCTTAACCACCACCTTGACCTAACCTTAACCACCACCTTAAACTAACCTTAACCACCACCTTAACCTAACCTTAACCACAATCCTTATCCTAGCCCTGTGGCCCTCCAGGAAAATAAGTGAAGAACACTGCTTTAGGATAAAAAAAGAAGAAAAAGAATGGCGAGTCTGAAAAAACATATACTGCGATATACTTGACCAGAAATGGGATTTGCTGGACCTGGATGGTTTGTTTGAACTGCCCGAGGCAGCACCATTCATACTGGGTGATATTCCAAAACATTGCCGTCGGAGAAGAGGGGTTGGTTCTGGGTAATGTTCAGTCCCTAGACAATAAAGTAGGCGAGCTCAGATTAAGAATCTCCTTCAAGAGAGACATAAGCGATTGTAACATACTCTGTTTAACATTCATTGCGTGGACAGGAAAAAAAACTAATTTTGTTCTCCCGGTCTGGACTACCTCACCATCAAATGCAGACTGCATAAAATGGCGCCACTCAGACGGCATCCCAAGCCACGTCCTCAGAGCATGCGCAAATCAGCTGGCTGGAGTGTTTACGGACATATTCAATCTATCACTATCCCAGTCTGTTGTCCCCACTTGCTTCAGATATCCACCAATGTTGCTGTACCTAAGAAAGTGAAAGCAACCGAAATGAATGATTTTCGCCCATAGCATTTGCTTCTGTAATCATGAAGTGTTTTGAGAGGATAGTTAAAGACCATATCACCGTCTTAACTGACACCCAAGACACACTACAATTTGCATAACGCCCCAAAAGATTCAAGGACGACGCAAATTCCACTGCACACTGCACACTGCCCGAGCTGGCAGCCCGGCCAAACTCATCAATCAAGGGAGAAGGGCCTTGGTCAGGGAGGTGACTAAGAACCAGATGGTCACTCTGACAGAGCTCCAGAGTTCCTCTGTGGAGATGGGAGAATCAAATAAAATGTTATTGGTCACAAACACATGGTTAGCAGATGTTATTGCAAGTGGAGCAAATCTGACAGTGCAGCAGTATCTAACAGGTATTATCTAACAAATTCCATAACAAAACCTACACACAATCTAGTAAAGGAATGGGATGAGAATATATAGGTAGAAACATTGTAGTTAACTGGGCATGTCAGTTAAGAACAAATTATTATTTACAATCACGGCCTAGGAACAGTGCCTTAGATTGTCTTAGATTTTGACCTTGTTAGGACGGGGATTCGATTGAGCAACCTTTCGGTTACTGGCCCAACGCTCTAACCACTAGGCTACCTGCCGCCACAAACAGTCAGGAATATATGGATGAAAAGTGACAGAGCGGCTAAGATGGAATAGATTGTAAATAATAGATAGTGAAGGATATACAGTATATACAGATATACAGTATATACATATGAGAAGAATAATATGATGTATGTAAACATTCTTACAGTGACATTATTAAAGTGACTAGCGTTCCATTTATTAAAGTGGCCAATGATATCAAGTCTGTAGGTAGGCAGTCGCCTCTCTGTGCTAGTGGTGGCTGTTTAACAATGTGTTTTTCAATCTCTGTCCCAGCAATGATGCACCTGAACTGATCCCGCCTTCTGGATGGAAACGGGGTGAACAGCTAGTGGCTCAGGTGGTTATTGTCCTTCATCTTTTTTGCCTTCCTGTGACATCGGGTGTTGTAGGTGTCCTGGAGGGCATGCAGTTTGCCCCCGGTGATGCGTTTTGCACCACCATCTGGAGAGCCCTGCGGTTGTGTGCGGTGCAGTTGCCATACCAGGTGGTGATACAGCCCGACAGGATGCTCTCAATTATGCACCTGTAAAAGTTAGTGAGGACTTTCGGTGAGAAGCCACATTTTTTTCTGCCTCCTGAGGTTGAAGAGACGCTCTTGCGCCTTCTTCACCACACTGCCTGTGTACGAGGACCATTTCAGATCTTCGGTGATATGTACACCGAATAAATTTAAAAACTTTCCATATTCTCCACTGCTGTCCTGTCGATGTGGATAGGGGGTGCTCCCTTTGCTGTTTCTTGAAGTACACAATCATATCTTTTGTTTTGCTGACATTGAGTGAGAGGTTATTTTCCTGACACCACACTCCGAGGGCCCTCACCTCATCCCTGTAGGCCGTCTCGTCGTTGTTGGTAATCAAGCCTACCACTGTACTGTTGTCTGCAAACGTGATGATTGAGTCGGAGGCGTGCATGGCCATGCAGTCGTGGGTGAACAGGGAGAACAGGAGAGGGCTGAGAACACACCCTTGTGGGGCCCCAGTGTTGAATATCAGTAGACTGGAGATGTTGTTTCCTACCTTCACCACCTGGGGGCGGGAAGTCCAGGACCAAGTTGCACAGGGCGGGGTTGAGACCCAGGGTTTCAAGCTTAATGATGAGTTTAGAGGGTAATATGGTGTTGAATAATGAGCTGTAGTCAATCAACAGCATTCTTACAATTCGGAAGTTGAATTCGGAAGTTTACAAACACTTAGGTTGGAGTCATTAAAACAAATTTTTCAATCACTCCACAAATATCTTAATAACAAACTATAGTTTTGGCAAGTCGGTTAGGATATCTACTTTGTCCAGCAATTGTTTACAGACAGATTATTTCACTTATAATTCACTGTATCACAATTCCAGTGGGTCAGACGTTTACATACACTAAGTTGACTGTGCCTGTAAACAGCTTGGAAAATTCCCGGAAAATGATGGCATTGCTTTAGAAGCTTCTGATAGGCTAATTGACATAATTTGAGTCAATTGGAAGTGTACCTGTGGATGTATTTCAAGGCCTACCTTGAAACTCAGTACCTCTCTGCTTGACATCATGGGAAAATAAAAAAATATTAACTCATTAACCTGGGGCACCATGGGAAAACTAGTTTTTATTGAGTTTCTATTTCCCAAATGAACTCAAAGAATATCAGAATATCGATTTTACAACAGCCGCTAATTAACCAGTTGCCTCTACCAATCTCGTTCTGAACGTCGTATAGCCCGTAAATCTGCACGGACCCGGGTCTCATCAATGAATTCGTACCACATCAATCTTAGTTTAATATTTATTTACTAAAAAGCTAAAATGATGATAAAATATACACATAGACAAAACACATTATAGGCTATTGATTAGAACTTAGTATAAAGGGCCAACACACTATGGCGCGTGTTACCCAAAATGGGGATTTAAAAGAGAGAGAAAAAAAGAAATACACAAGAGAAATATACATTTGGGTGAATTTGTCAGCTATGCTATTCTAACCCTAAACTTGCCCCAAACTGCTCTTATGGGTCAGAATATAATGATGTAATTATGTGGGGATGATCTCAGAGGATCCTCTGCGTGGACCTTCAGCTGCTCGATGACGAACTACTCCGGCGCACCTCTCTGACCGTCCTCCCGGTGTCTGTGTCCCTTTTGGCTCAGGAGTCTGTTTCCCCACCCTTTGCTCTGAAAGGGGTCTTCTGAAGACAGACGTCTCTGAAGCTCAGAGCTCACAGCATAGGAATGAAACCCTTTAGATACCACGATTCGATGGGAGATGGAGGCTAGGTGGTTCGACTTGAATTCACCCGCTTAGACACATCTACTCATCTGTAGCTTGGGTAGAAAAGGGTTTGTTGACTTTTTAGACCTTGCTGCAGCTGGGGTCACGTAGTCCTCTTGTAAATTCTATACTCACAGGTTTTATACCTTTGGGTCAGAAAGTGTGCGTAACCGCCTTTAGGGCAATTCTCTGGGCGTACCAAGTTAATGAGGCAAGGTCTAGATTTGATTCAAATCCAATTTTAGACAACTAACTTAACATTTCATCTTCTCCAAAACATTCTCTTTGATTTGGATATTTTCCATTCAACGTACAATGTATTAACATCAAACATATACTAGGAAAACTCTTCACGTTACAATGTTTTCGTAATAATGTCATCTATTAACCTTTAATAACAAAACAAAAATGACATACATTTTCATTTTCCATCTATTGTCATGACCACCATTATAGGCTGACGGAAACCATTGTTCCAAATCCCTTTATTTCATGTTTAATGTTCTGAGAAGTTGTTTAATTTGTCTGGGAGAAGGACGCCAATGTCCGCAACGGGCTGGTTTTCTTTTTGTAACCCGTGATTGTCTGTGGAGTCTGACACATATGTCATGTGTTTGAGCCATTGTTTGATTGCCTTACAGAGAGAATAACTACACTGTTTATATTCGGCCATGTTTCCAGTCTCCTTGCCATGATTAAATGCGGTGGTGTCTGCTTTTAGTTTTGCCCGAATGCTGCCATCAATCCACGGTTTCTGGTTAGGGAAGTTTTTAATAGTCACAGTGGGTACAACATCTCTTATACACTTTCTTATAAACTCGCTCACCGAGTCAGCAAATATGTCAATGTTATTGTCTGAGGCTACCCGGAACATATCCCAGTCCACGTGATCGAAGCAATCTTGAAGTGTGGAATCCGATTGGCCAGACCAGCGTTGGATAGTCCTAAGCATGGGAGCTTCCTGTTTTAATTTCTGTCTATAGGAGGGGAGCAACAAGATGGAGTTATGGTTAGATTTGACAAAAAGAGGGTGGGGGAGGGCCTTGTATCCATCGCGTAAAGTTAGAGTAGTAGTGGTCGAGTTTGTTACTCGCTCGTGTACTGCAATCAATATTATCATAGAATTTAGGTAGCCTTGTTCTCATATTAGCTTTGTTAAAATCCCCAGCTACAATAAATGCAGCCTCAGGATATATGGTTTCCAGTTTGCATAAAGTCCAGTGAAGTTCCTTGATGTATCCGCTTGCGGGGGGATATACATGGCTGTGACGATAACAGAGGGGACTTGTCTTGAGAGATAATACGTTCAGCATTTGATTGTGAGGACTTCTAGGTCAGGTGAACAAAAAGGACTTGAGTTCTTGTGTGTTACAATTACACCATGAGTCGATAATCATAAAACACACAACCCCGCCCTTCTTTTACCAGAGAGATGTTTGTTCCTGTCGGCGCATTGCACTGAAAATCCCTTTGGCTGTACGGACTCCGACAGCATGTCCCCAGCAAGCCATGTTACAATCCCGAATATCTCTTTGGAAAGCAACTCTTGCCCTAATTTAGTCAACTTTGTTATTAACTAGGGACTGGACATTAGTGAGTAATATACTCTGAAGCGGTGGGTGGTGTGCGTGCATACGAAGCCTCACTAGAAGACCGCTCTGTCCCTCTCTCCTCCGACAGTGTTGTTTTGGGTCAGCCTCTGGAATCAGATCAAATGCCCCGGGAGGTGCAGACAAAGGATACGCTTTGGGAAAGTTGTATTCCTGGTCATAGTGCTGGTTGTGCTGGTGAGTTGATATCTCTCTGATATACAATAGTTCTTCCTGGCTGTTTGTAATAACAACCATCTCTGTAGCACTCCACCAATCAGACCTTTATTGTAGAGTGGCCAGTCGGAAGCCACTCCTCAGTAAAATGCACATCACAGCCCGCTTGGAGTTTGCCAAAAGCCACCTGAAGGACTTTCAGAACATGAGAAACAAGATACTCTGGTCTGATGAAACAAAGATTGAACTCTTTGGCCTGAAAGCTAAGTGTCACGTCTGGAGGAAAACTGGCACCATTCCTACAGTGAAGCATGCTGGTGGCAGCATCATCATGTGGGGATGTTTTTCAGTGGCAGGGACTGGGAAACTAGTTAGGATCGAGGGAAAGATGAACAGAAGAAATTACCGAGAGATTTTTGATGAAAACCTGCTCCAGAGCGGGTCGAAGGTTCACCTTACAACAGGACAACAACCCTAAGCACACAGCCAAGACAAAGCAGGAGTGTCTTCATGACAAGTCTCAGAATATCCTTGAGTGGCCCAGCCGGAGCCCAGACCTGAACCCAATCGAACATATCTGGAGAAACCTGAAAATAGTTGTGCAGCAACACTCCTCATCCAATCTGACAGAGCTTGAGGATCTGCAGAGAATAATGGGAGAAACTCTTTGTCATTATGGGATAGTGTGTAGGTCGATGAGGGAAACAATTTAATATATTTTAGAATAAGGCTGTAAAGTAACAAAATGCGCAACATATCCAAATGCACTGTAACCTCACTCACTTTGGCAAAACACAGTGCCCACACCACCAAAGGGATATCAACAGACCACTATATTATTACCCTGAGACAAGGCCGATTATAGCCCACAAATGTATTCCCCATCACATGAGCCTGAGGACAGGAAAGGACTCGTCAGTGACACAACCCAATAATGTTGAGTATAGCATGATGCACTCCTACTAGGGATGGCATGGAAGAGCACAAGTAAGCCAGTGACTCGGCCCCCGTAATAGGGTCAGATGCAGAGAATCCCAGTGGAGAGAGGTGAGTCAACCAGGCAGAGACTGCAAGGGCAGTTCTTCACTCCAGTTCGTTGGTTGTTCACATTCGCACTCCTGGGCCAAACTACATTCAATCATAGGACCTGCTGAAAAGATGAGTCTCCAGTAAAGAATTAAAGTTTGAGTTTGAGTCAGCATATCTCAAATAGATTGGCAGACTATTCTATAAAAAATGTTGCTCTGTAGGAGAAAGCCCTGCCTCCAGCTGTTTGCTTAAAAATTATAGGAACAATAAGGAGGCCTGCATCTTTTGACCGTAGCGTATGTGTTGGTATGTACAGCAGTAGGTTAGCAGTAAACCCTTGGAGTAATATGATTGAATTATTTAGTTCTAGTCAAGATTCTAGCAGACGTATTTAGCACTAGCTGAAGTTGATTTAGTGCTTTATCCGAGTAGCCGGAGAGTAGAACAGTGCAGAAGTCTAATCTTGAAGAAAACAAAAGTATTTTTGGACAAAAAAACAACATTTCAGATTTGAGCATTGTTACAAAGATGGAAAAAGGTTGTTGTTGAAATATTTGTTATATGTTTGTTAAAAGAGAGATCAGGGTCCGGAGTTACGCAGAGGTCCTTCACAGATTTATTGGAGACGACTGTACATAATCGCGATTCATTGTCAGATCCGACAGCAGCCTGTGTAACCCACTTCCATCTAGAAGACGGAGACAGTAGAGCTGCATCAAAGCTGGGACAGAGAGACTGATTAACATTCTGATGGACTGGTGATAGAAGTTGTTTATCAGCCACCACTAGGCAGCCTCCGCCCAGTACCCTACCCTCTGCCCAGTACCCTACTCTGCCCGTCAGTCATCGTCACCATCTGGCTACCAACAGGTACTGTAGGTACACAACCCTGCACCTTAGGGACTGCTGCCCTATTGTCGTAATTAGTAGACCAAGTTGCAGCGTGAGTAGAGTTCCACATATTTTTAATAAACCTAAACTCAGCAAAACAAAAACAACGAACAAACGAAACATGACGCTACTGGTGCACACAGGCAACTATCTGTAGACAAGATCCCACAACTAACAAATGAGGAAATGGCTACCTAAATATGATCCCCAATCGGAGACAACGATAAACACCTGCCTCTGATTGGGAACCATATCAGGCCACCATAGAAATACAAAACACCTAGATGACCCACCCAAGTCACTATTACGCCCCAACCAACACAGAGAATAAACAGCTTGCTATGGTCAGGGCGTGACACCTATGTACATAGTCATTGAACACAGGACACTTTAATAATGTTTACATACTATTTATATATCTACTGCTGTACACATTTTTTGTAAATAATTGTAAATATTTTGGATTATTGTGTGCTTGTTGACATTTACTGCATTGATTGATAGGAACTAGGAATAGAAGCATTTCGCTGCACCCGCCCGCCATAACACCTGCTAAACTGTGTACACGACCAATACAATTTTCTATAATTTCATACTTCAGTGGCTTACTCTATGCCATCCTACATTCCTTGCTTCCACCTTTTCCCCTAACTACCTCACCACCCACCCTTCCATGGTCCATGCCAGGTGTAACTTATCTGTCAGAGAAATGTAATCCTGCTATTGTTAAGTCTGTTCCGATACGTCAGGACATAAATCTCAGGCTGCTGTCATGCGGGCAGGCCCACATCTCTCCTCATCATTCAGACACACACACACAGACAGGGTTGTGTAGGTTACTTTCTAAATGTAATCTGTTACAGTTACCTGTCCAAAATTGTGATCAGTAACGTAACTTTTGCATTACCCAAACTCAGTAGCGTAATCTGATTACATTCCGTCACTTTTAGATTACTTTCCCCTTAAGAGGCATTAGAAGAAGACAAAAAGGTATGTTACCAATTGAATGACATCGATTGCAGGATAAATCAATGTTAAAGTTTACATAGCTGGTCATATATGAACTTTAAAATGGTACTTTATGGGTTGGTTATGTAGGCCTCTTCTAACCCATCGCTTTCTACTCCATATAATAATACTGTTAATTTATATCTTTACATTAAAAACCAAAGTCTATCAGAATTCCAGTAATTCCAATAAATGTTACACCCCTTGATCTTCAAGAACAGGACTTAGAAATAAGTAAGTGTAGATGAGCCAAATTGTTTTACTTGAGCATAACCCCAAAACTGAGGACTTATTAGCCAGCCCTACTCTGTTGTTTCTGATTTTGTTGTCAGGGAGGACTGATTGGGCTCATTGATTCAAATTATATTTATTTTTGATATTTAAAAGTGAAAAATGAATGTCATATGCTGCA
Source organism: Oncorhynchus gorbuscha (assembly GCF_021184085.1). Lineage (NCBI taxonomy): Eukaryota > Metazoa > Chordata > Actinopteri > Salmoniformes > Salmonidae > Oncorhynchus > Oncorhynchus gorbuscha. Next base: position 62,977,211 of record NC_060191.1, on the reverse strand, counting down.
TTATTGACCTATTGTTTACCTTTTTATTGGTGACACTTTGATATCTTGATAATATGCAGCTGTTTTAAAGGGCAAATCCACAGATGAAACAATAACAAAATGGTGCCCCGCCTCTGTTTTGGTAAAAAGCTGAGGGATTGGCCTGGAGAAAGGTAACCACTCAGTTACCTTTCTAATAGACAGAGATATGGATGCAAGGACTGACCATGATATCCATGATATCAAAATGATTGTTTTAACCATGTTATGAGGCTATACAGTGTTTGTATACATTTACAATGTTTACAAACATTGGAGAAAAATATGTTTATATTTTGGGTTTTCATGGAGTGTGACAGTTGAACATTTATAAATTGTTCAGGCATTTATAAGTTATATTCTTCAAGAATCAGTGGATTATATATATACCATTTTTTGTCCGTTTGAATTAGAATGAGCAATAAAAGCCACATTTTTATTCCATAGGCTTGGGTCCGCACTATGCAGCTGTAAAAACAATGCTTGATAGGCAGCTTCAACTTCTTGAATTCAACCATTTCACTGATCTGTTTCACCTGTCCTCGTTATTGTCTCCACCCCCTACAGGTGTTGCTTGTTCTCCCCAGTGTATTTATCCCTGTGTTTCCGGTCTCTCTGTGCCAGTTTGTCTTGTATGTCCAAGCCTACCAGCGGTTTTTCAAGTTTTCCTGCTTTGACTTTTCGCCATCTTCTCGTCCTCCCAATTTTGACCCTTGCCTGTTCTGTACCTGCCGGCCTGACCATTCTGCTTGCCCTGACCTCGAACCTGCCTGCCACTCTGTACCTCCTGGACTCTGATCTGGTTTTGACCTTTTGCCTGTCCACGACCATTCTCTTGCCTACCCCTTTTGGATTCATTAAACATCTTAAACTCCAACCATCTGCCTCCTGTGTCTGCATTTGGGTCTCGCCTAGTGTCATGATACCATTATTGGGGTCAAATACACGTTTAGATTTGTGAACAGCCATCCACAACAAACACAATCCGTAAGGCGCAAATAGCTAAATGAGAGCGCAGCAGTGTGATTCACATCAATGCGTTACAGTATGTAGATATGATAAGTGATATCCGTATCGTCGTAGACTACACCACTGCTGTCATCCTTACATCCATGCGTTGGATAATCTTTGGATGCCGACAGCAGTCACACAATTGGGGTGGCATGTAGCCTAGTGGTTAGAAGCCAGCAACCTAGTGGTAGCCTAGTGGTTGGGCCAGCAACCTAGTGGTAGCCTAGTGGTTAGAAGCCAGCAACCTAGTGGTAGCCTAGTGGTTAGAAGCCAGCCACCTAGTGGTTAGAAGCCAGCAACCTAGTGGTAGCCTAGTGGTTAGAAGCCAGCAACCTTGTGGTAGCCTAGTGGTTAGAAGCCAGCCACCTAGTGGTTAGAAGCCAGCAACCTAGTGGTAGCCTAGTGGTTAGAAGCCAGCAACCTAGTGGTAGCCTAGTGGTTAGAAGCCAGCCACCTAGTGGTAGCCTAGTGGTTAGAAGCCAGCCACCTAGTGGTAGCCTAGTGGTTAGAAGCCAGCCACCTAGTGGTAGCCTAGTGGTTAGAAGCCAGCAACCTAGTGGTAGCCTAGTGGTTAGCAACCTAGTGGTAGCCAGCCAACCTAGTGGTAGCCTAGTGGTTAGAAGCCAGCAACCTAGTGGTAGCCTAGTGGTTAGAAGCCAGCCACCTAGTGGTTAGAAGCCAGCAACCTAGTGGTAGCCTAGTGGTTAGAAGCCAGCAACCTAGTGGTAGCCTAGTGGTTAGAAGCCAGCAACCTAGTGGTAGCCTAGTGGTTAGAAGCCAGCAACCTAGTGGTAGCCTAGTGGTTAGAAGCCAGCAACCTAGTGGTAGCCTAGTGGTTAGAAGCCAGCAACCTAGTGGTAGCCTAGTGGTTAGAAGCCAGCAACCTAGTGGTAGCCTAGTGGTTGGGCCAGCAACAGAAAGGTTGAATCCCTAGTTACATGTAATCCGTTACTCCCCAACCTCGCACACACACACACGCCCAGGGAGGGAGAGGGGCTGAGCGACGACACCCCTCTGACAAGCGTTTTTACTGTTCAGGCGCTTTATCATGACTTTGTCATTTGCCCTTCAGCGAAGGCAATCTGCCGGCCTCTCGCTGAGAGATCATTTAAACTCCTCTGTTTTACACCATCTTTTGTGAAAAGTGTGTGTGTGAGTGTGGGTAGGTGCGTGTGGGTGTGCATGAGTGCGTGTGGAGTAACTAAGAGGGAAGAGACTTCGCCTGGAGATTCTTAGCATGTTTGTTAACATGTTGATGTCATATGTGAACAAACCAAATAAAGGTGACAAGTGTGCGCCTCCGAACACACCCTAACGTGTCTATACTATCTGGGCCAGTGCTGAAGTACTGTCTGTCAGAATTTGTGTGGTCTCCACCTACTGTGAGATGCTCCAGGAGAAAGTGCAGAGCTGACCTGGTTATGGCAGAAGGAACAGGTTTCTCACACACACACGCACGCACGCACGCACCAGGAAGAGTTGCTTCTGCAAAAGCTAATGGGAATACAAATAAACAAGAAGCATAGAGATGATGGGTGCTCTGGAACTTCAGCAATGTTTGGGCTGACAGAGGCAATTTGTATGCATTATTCTCCCATCCACCACTAAGCAGTGCTCACAGAGGGCGGCCTCAAATACTGAGCACATGCAGAATCATGGGGCAAGCAGTGGAGTGAACGGAGAAGGAATAGCTAAGAGCAGACAGGAAATAATGAGAGAACGAGGGGGAGAAGGCGAGAGAAATGGAGGAAGAGAGATCAAAGAGAAAGAGGGTGAGATGACGGTGGGTGAGAGAACAAAAGGGGAGAGGAAGAGAGACTTATCTTCAGCAGCTGTCGTTTTCACATCACTCACTGCACAGAAAAACATGTGTGTTTTACAAACCCAGCAATATCAAAAAGTGCATCTGCCTCTTTGAAATGAATTGTCTTAGTCATCTCAGTTCTGATTTACAGTATCACCAATGTGTCTGAAAATCAGTAATTAACTGAGAAAAGTTGTTAAAAATAAAGGCTTTTATTAACATCTAAACTTTTACATCGACAACCCTTCAAAATCATGTTTTTCATAGCAATGAATACAATGTATTTCACTTAATTACAAAAGCACAAATCTTGTAGCTTGACCAGTACACTCCTTCTCCGTTTTCATCCACATGCATACATGCCCCATAAGAAGCATCTTCCTCTCACCAACATTATCATCATCATATAATCTTTGCCAACATCATCGATATCTTCAGCTGTAGTTTTCACAAGGTCTTCAGAAATCAAGATAGGACTCTGTTGAATCTGTATCGCTGAAGTGTTTGTCTTTATGTCCCCCTAACCATCCCCTAACCCTAACCATCCCCTAACCCTAACCATCCCCTAACCCTAACAATCCCCCTAACCATCCCCTAACCCTAACCATCCCCTAACCCTAACCATCCCCTAACCATCCCCTAACCCTAACCATCCCCTAACCCTAACCATCCCCTAACCCTAACCACCCCATCCCCTAACCCTAACCCCTAACCCTAACCCTAACTACCCCTAACCCTAACCCTAACCATCCCATAACTACCCCTAACCCTAACCACCCCATCCCCTAACCCTAACCACCCCATCCCCTAACCCTAACCACCCCCTAACCCTAACCCTAACCACCCCATCCCCTAACTACCCCCTAACCCTAACCAACCATCCCAACCCTAACCACCCCATCCCCTAATCCTAACCATCCCCTAACCCTAACCACCCCATCCCCTAACTACCCCCTAACCCTAACCCTAACCATCCCATCCCCTAACTACCCCCCCTAACCCTAACCATCCCATCCCTAACCCTAACCTAACCACCCCATCCCCTAACCCTAACCACCCCATCCCCTAACCCTAACCACCCCATCCCCTAACCCTAACCACCCCATCCCCTAACCCTAACCACCCCCTAACCCTAACCCTAACCACCCCATCCCCTAACTACCCCCTAACCCTAACCCTAACCATCCCATCCCCTAACTACCCCCTAACCACCCCCTAACCCTAACCCTAACCATCCCCTAACTACCCCCTAACCCTAACCACCCCCTAACCCTAACCCTAACCACCCCATCCCCTAACTACCCCCTAACCCTAACCCTAACCATCCCATCCCTAACTACCCCTAACCCTAACCACCCCATCCCCTAACCCTAACCACCCCATCCCCCCCTAACCACCCCTAACCCTAACCCTAACCACCCCATCCCCTAACTACCCCTAACCCTAACCCTAACCATCCCACCCTAACTACCCCCTAACCCTAACCACCCCATCCCCTAATAACCACCCCATCCCCCCTAACCCTAACCACCCCATCCCTAACCCTAACCACCCCATCCCCTAACCCTAACCACCCCATCCCCTAACCCTAACCCTAACCCTAACCATCCCATCCCCTAACCATCCCATCCCCTAACCCTAACCACCCCATCCCCTAACCCTAACCACCCCATCCCCTAACCCTAACCCTAACCACCCCATCCCCTAACCCTAACCACCCCATCCCCTAACCCTAACCACCCCATCCCCTAACCCTAACCACCCCTAACCCTAACCCTAACCACCCCATCCCCTAACTACCCCTAACCCTAACCATCCCATCCCCTAACCCTAACCACCCCATCCCCTAACCCTAACCACCCCATCCCCTAACCCTAACCACCCCATCCCCTAACCCTAACCACCCCATCCCCTAACCCTAACCCTAACCACCCCATCCCCTAACCATCCCCTAACCATCCCATCCCCTAACCATCCCATCCCCTAACCCTAACCACCCCATCCCCTAACCCTAACCACCCCATCCCCTAATCCTAACCCTAACCACCCCATCCCCTAACCCTAACCACCCCATCCCCTAACCCTAACCCTACCCCTAACCACCCCATCCCTAACCCTAATCCCCTAACCACCCCATCCCCTAACCCTAACCACCCCATCCCCTAACCCTAACCACCCCATCCCCTAACCCTAACCACCCCTCCCTAACCCTAACCACCCCATCCCCTAACCCTAACCACCCCATCCCCTAACCCTAACCACCCCATCCCCTAACCCTAACCCCATCCCCTAACCCTAACCACCCCATCCCCTAACCCTAACCACCCCATCCCTAACCCTAACCACCCCATCCCCTAACCCTAACCCTAACCCTAACCACCCCATCCCCTAACCATCCCCTAACCATCCCCTAACCATCCCATCCCCTAACCATCCCATCCCTAACCATCCCATCCCCTAACCCTAACCACCCCATCCCCTAACCCTAACCACCCCATCCCCTAACCCTAACCACCCCATCCCCTAACCCTAACCCTAACCACCCCATCCCCTAACCCTAACCCTAACCCTAACCACCCCATCCCCTAACCCTAACCACCCCATCCCCTAACCCTAACCACCCCATCCCCTAACCCTAACCACCCCATCCCCCCCTAACCCTAACCACCCCATCCCCTAACCCTAAACCCTAACCACCCCCTCCCTAACCCTAACCACCCCATCCCCTAACCCTAACCACCCCTCCCTAACCCTAACCACCCCTCCCCTAACCCTAACCTAACCACCCCATCCCCTAACCCTAACCACCCCATCCCCTAACCCTAACCACCCCATCCCCTAACCCTAACCACCCCATCCCCTAACCCTAACCACCCCATCCCCTAACCCTACCACCCCATCCCCTAACCCTAACCACCCCATCCCCTAACCACCCCTCCCCTAACCCTAACCACCCCCTCCCCCTCCCCTAACCCTAACCACCCCATCCCCTAACCCTAACCACCCCTAAATGGAGTAAACTAATGGACAACAACACTTAGGCTTCTACTTCCAGCTTATACATTCTATATACATTTTACTGACACAGTATATTTTACAATAGTTATCTTTAGTTTGTTTTTAGTCCCATCTTTCAGCTACCCTCAACCCCTCCCATCCATCTCTGAAAATCATCCAGTATTGATTTCTATATTTTTCAATTGTGCTGTTTCACAAAGGTTTTGAACCTATATACATTTTACGGACACAGTATATTTTACATGAGTTATCTTGGTATTTTAAGTCCCACACTTCAGCTCCACTCAACCCTTCCATCTATCTCTGAACACCACATTTTTCAACTGTGCTGTGATGTTTCACAAAAGTTCTGAATCTTTATATTCTCATAGTTTCTACAGATTGTAAATTAAAGATAACATTTTTTGCTAAGAGTATTATTATATTATTGATCGATTGACTATGCCATTTCAAATCACCCAGCAGTGCTATTTGCAGAGTTAGTTCCAGGTATATGTTGCAATTCTTCAGCTATTCCTGAACCTGCGACCAAAAACAAGCTACATATAGACAGTACCAAAACAAATGATCTAATGATTCTGTCTCTTTGCAGCAGAATCTGCAGAGCTGGGATGGTTGTATCCCCCATATATAAAACATTCTATTAGTTGCAAGAATTTTGTATAATAATTTAAATTTAAAAATTGTTTTGAATCCAGAGTCATTTTGTGTATCAGTTCATAAATCAGATTGCATGATATCAATGTAAAAGTAATTTACGATTGAGCCGACATATGCAGTGAATACTGTGAATGCTAACGCGGGAACATTGCCTTTCAATTTTCAATCACACTGCAATGCTGAACTTCTGCGATACGGATTGAATAGAGATCCTTGTCTCTTCAAAACTAAAGCAAAGCAAAAAGAACAAGCAAACCAAAAAAATATACAAAGCATCAAAGTTTATCATGCGCATTCTGCATCATCATGGAACACAGTATCACAACAACGGTATTCAGCATCATTATGGAACACAGTATCACAACATTGGTATTCAGCGTCATCATGGAACACAGTATCACAACGGTATTCAGCGTCATTATGGCCTGAATTAATTCAACTGATTTGTACTAAGATTAACTTCTTCATAAAAACAGTATTGTCATTATTCACATAGATAAAGTATTTAGCAGGGGCGCAACTTTGCATGGGGAGGACATAACTTGGCACTGGGTCTGGGGGTCCTCCCACTTTTGGGGGCATCTAAAGCTTATTTCATGCAATTCTACACAATCTAATATGACCCCTCTTGTTGCCGTCTCTATTTAGAACAACAAAAAGTAAGCAAAAAGGCCCACAGTCATCAAGCTAGGTAAGAGATCATTATTAAATATGTTTAAGTTATTGACAAGACTGAACTAGATCAATGATAATTCAATAATACATATTGTGTTGCACCTTCAGCCAATAGCCTAACAACTCTTACAAATAAAGTACAAAGACTTTTGATTGTCTTTATTATTGATTTATATATTGATCCTCTATCAAATTTCAGCCGGACCGCCCAGGCAGCCCGAGCTGCCTGCACACCAGACCCCTACCAGTCTAGTCAATAACTCAACTCTCTGCCCAGCACAACTTCTTCCCATCTTTTTGTTCTTGTTTTTATGTCTCAAGGGAAAGGTTTGGAAAACACAAGTTAAATAAAAACACACATACACCTACATATTAACACACAGAAACAGTACACCATCCATATAATCCATATCATAGGTTTAAAAGTACTATAGAGCTCTTTTTACCTGCACACAATAAAGCTGGGTCACCCCTCCCTGCTCCTAGGGGTCCATGGCCCTGCAGTGCCCCAACCCAACAGACCCCACTCAGCTGTAGGATCTTAGTGAAACATTCATTATTGGTTTCAGGTGTGTCAGAGCAGGGCCAGAGGGACAACCAACAGTACAGTAGACCCCAAGGGCCAAGACTGAGCAGCCCAGAAGCTAGGGATTGCCTAAATAAATATCTCCCCTGATTTGGGCATGTTTTCAATACAGACTCCTTTTGTCATACAGTATTCCATATAAGGCATCCAGACTTTTTGAAAGTTGCACAGTATACCCTTAATCTGGTAATAAATCAAATCTAGTTTTATATAACATTTATTCCATCCATTGTGGGAGGATAACCAACCTTCTAATTAAAGGCAATGCATTTCTTAGCCGCTATAAATGTTCTTCGGACAACAATCTCCAGTATCAACATTTCCAAACAGGGAGAAGGGAGAATCTGTAGAAATGCTGAGCTGAAATAACATACTCTTTGCCAGAATTCAGCCAGCCTTCACAAGACCATAACATATGCAAATATGTCCCTTTTTGTGCTTTACACCTTGAGCAGAATAATTATATTTCTGAGTGCGTGATATTCAGTTTCCTTGGCATATATAACATTCTATGGATGGTCTTAAACTGCAGTCCTTTATGTCTCAGATTAAAAGAACATGACTGATTATTCAACATATCTGTATGCATTCATCATCATCAGTAGTGTCTCCCAGGTCTTCACATTCTTGTTTTATATGTTTTGTGTCATCGGGAAAAGCCTCTATCAACCCGTGATACAGTTTGGAAATCAACTTCAGAGGTTTGTCAGACTGCATTGAAATAGTTTCAATCTTTGAAGCTTCTTGTTTTTCCACTCATTGCTGCACAGAGATAATAAAGTGTTGTATCTGCAAAAGATAACCTCTGCGCCAACGCTGACTGGCCTTCCCTTCCCTTTCTTGTAGTGCTCATGCACTGTATACTGGTCGGTACCGGATTTTGTTTGACCCATTTATTGTTTTGTTGACGGTGGTTTATGGATATTAAACGACACTGTTGTAAATCAGTTTTTGCTCTCCTGTGCCTGACTTCTCTGCCGCCAGTACGCACCTCACTACAGAAATACCGACCAGAACTATGGAGTCAGCAGGAGCAGGTACCCCGGGCCCTGGAGTGGGCCAATGCCGTGTGGAGAGAGGGTGATGCAGCATTGGACCAATTTGAGGAGTTCACCCTCCATTTCGACCACCCGCCCAGGCAGTTTTCGACCACTGAGGCAAGAGTTTATCAATTGAAGCTTATCCTCAGTACTGACAAAACTAAACTAATGGTGTTTTCTAATGCAAGAAATAGACCTCTGACCTTTCACCTATTACTACCTGTCAGGGCAAGGTGATTGATGTTGTAACCTCATAAATATCTTTGAATTTTAATTGATGACGGCCTCTCTTTTAAATTGCATATTCAACAACTTACAAAAAAATTGAAGATGAAATTGGGGATTTTATTTCAGGAATAAGGCCTGTTTTTCTTTTGAAGCAAGGAGGCTAGTATCAGCTACATTTATGCCTTTACTTACCTATGGGGATATTTTATATATGAATGCTTCCGCTCAGTGTTTGAGATCAATTAACACTCTCTACCATGGCACTTTGAGAACCCTTACGCACCACTGCACTTTTTATACCAGGGTTGGCTGGTCTTCTCTAGTCACTCGTAGGCTAAGTCACTGGTATACTTTTATTTACAAAGCCATTTTGGGTTTACTACCTTTTTATTTGGGCATTTTTATTGTTCAGAAATATGGTGGGTACTCTCTTCGTTCGCTGGACTTTATCCTGCTAACTGTTCCAAATGTCTGAACTGAATTTGGTAAAAGGGCTTTTATGTACTCTTGCGCCATAGTCTTGGAACACCTTACAAAATCCTTTTAAACTGGAAAAACGTGTCCCGATTGGTGTTTTTAAATCACTGATGAAGATTTTTGAGGTCGATTCCCTGACCTGTCAATGTTTTTAATTTGCTGTTTTATACTCTTGTGAATTCAATGGTTTTTACTAGATTACATGTACGATAGTTTTTCACGTTGTATTTTTTGTAATGACTTGGTGCTGCCTATCTTGGCCAGGGCGCTCTTGAAAAAGAGATTTTAATCTCAATGAGCCCTTCCTGGTTAAATAAAAAAATCGAGTAAAAAAAGGAGAGGAGGAGCACCCTGGAGTTTAAGACCCTGGCTACCGGCACGGGATGGAACGACAGGGCCCTGATTGACCATTATCACTGCAGTCTGCGCAAGGACGTCCGTCGGGAGTTGGCCTGCAGAGACACCATCCTTACATTCGACCAGCTGGTGGACCTGTCCATCCGGCTGGACAACCTGCTGGTTACACACGGACGTTCAGATCGGGGTCTGTTGGTTCCATCCTCCCGCACCTCCTCTCCGATACCCATGGAGCTGGAAGAGTCAGTGCGCAGGGAGACCGGATGGGGTTCCAGCTCGTGTACCATCTGTGGTCGCAGAGGTCACACTGCTGGTTGGTGCCGGGTTGGTTCCTCTGGGGACCAAGTCAACAGGCAGGGCGCTCTAGCGTTACCTCAGGTGAGCCGGCACCATTCTCACCCAGAGCCCTCTGTTGCACATATGTTTGTGTATGTCACTTTCCCTGAGTTTACCCCCCATTACCAGCAAAAGGCGCTCGTCGATTCAGGCGCGGCTGGGAATTGTATTGATAGAGTGTTAGCCCATAGTTTAAGGATCCCCATTGTTCCTGTGGCTGTGCCCTTCACCGTTCACACCTTAGATAGTCGACCATTAGGGTCAGGGTTCATTAGGGAGGTCACCGCTCCTTTGGGTATGGTGACGCAGGGGGGTCACAAGGATGAGAATTAGTCTCTTCCTTATTGACTCTCCTGCATTTCCCATGGTGCTAGGCCTACCCTGGTTTGCTTGTCATAACCCCACTGTTTCTTGGCCACAGAGGACTCTCACAGGGTGGTCGCGAGGTTGCTCAGTTAGGTGTTTAGGGGTTTCAGTTGGTGCTACTACGGTGGAGAGTCCAGACCAGGTCTCCACCGTGCGCATTCCCCCTGAACATGCCGATTTGGTTCTCACCTTCTCCAAAAAGAAGGTGACTTAAATTTCCTGGTAGACACTGCTCTCCCCAGGAGTCACGTGTATCCCCTCTCACAGGCGGAGACGGAGGCTATGGAAACATATGTTTCTGAATCCCTGCATCAGGGGTACATTCGGTCCTCTTCACGCGCCTCCTCGAGTTTCCTTTTTGTGAGGGGGTCTGCTCCCATGTATTGACTATCGGGGTCTAAATCAGACCACTGTGAGGTATAGTTAACCGCTACCGCTCATAGCCACAGCGATTGAGTCAATGCACGGGGCGCTTCTTCACCAAACTAGATCTCAGGAGCACTTACAACCTGGTGCATATCCAGGAGGGAGACGAGTGTAAGACGGCTTTCAGTACCACCTCAGGGCACTATGAGTACCTCGTCATGACGTACGGGTTGATGAATGCGCCATCAGTCTTCCAAGCGTTTATAGACTTAGAGATTTCCAGGGACCTGCACGGGCAGGGTCTAGTGGTGTTTATTGATGACATTTTGATATACTCCGCTACATGCTCCAAGCATGTGTCCCTGGTTTGCAGGGTGCTTGGTTGCCTGTTGGAGCATGACCTGTCAGTCAAGGATGAGAAATGCCTGTTCTCTCAACAGTCCATCTCCTTCCTGGGGGTGGATTGGCCAACTCCCACCATCCCACCACAGTAAAAGAGGTGCCGCGGTTCTTAGGGACTACTACTACCGGAGGATTATCCGGGGTTTTGGTCAGGTAGCGGCTCCCATTACCTCACTACTGAAGAGGGGCCCGGTACGCTTGCAGTGGTCAGATGAGGCGGACAGGGCTTTTAGTCACCTGAGGGCTCTGTTTCCCTCTGCTTCCGTGCTGGCCCATCCGGATCCCTATTTGGCGTTCATAGTGGAGATGGATGCGTCCGAGGCTGGGATAGGAGCTGAGCTCTTTCAGCGCTCGGGTACGCCACCGAAGCTCCGCCCCTGTGCCTTCTTCTCGAAGAAGCTCAGCCCGGCGGAGTGAAACTATGACGTGGGGGACCGGGAGCTGTTCACTGTTGTCAAGACCTTGAAGGTGAGGAAACATTGGCTTGAGGGGGCTAGACACCCTTTTCTCATCTGGACCGACCACCATCTGTAGTACATCCGGGCAGCGAGGAGACAGAACCCTCGCCAAGCAAGGTGGGTCATGTTTTTCACCCGTTTTGTGTTTACCCTTTCCTCAGACCAGGCTCCCAAAACGTGAAGGCAGACGTATTGTCCCGGCTGTATGACACAGAGGAGCGGCCCATGGATCCCACTCCCATACTCCCCGCCTTCTGCCTGGTGGCACCGGTAGTGTGGGAGTATTATATTAGAATCTAACAGCAACAGTTTGGCACACATAATACTACACCCACTTTTACTTTTATCTCCAGTAGTTTCCACAAGTAAAATGTCTTAAACTGGTCAGATTTCGCCTTTCCTTCCTGAGCAACTGGTAAACATTTGCACGTTTCCAGTTTCTTTTTCAAGTTCTCCACATCCATTTTGCTGTCACGTGTTACTGTGTTCGGCGTTTGTTAGAACCAATTTATAACCCTATTGGTCAGATGCATGCGATGCTTACATGTTTCACATAAATAGCACAAGGGTTGAGGGAATAGGGAATGATTGCCCTAAACAAATTAGGGACTTTGGTAACAGATCTTTCCAGTCCGAAAAAGTAAGAAACTAAATGGATGAAATTATGTTTCAGCCTCAGCATGGACAGTGCAATAAACACTTGCTGTGCTTTGGTGCCTTTTCGCTACAGCAGGGAGAAGAGCAAGACAATGTGCACCAGTCTCACAGACACTCGCTGTCATCTTTTTAAACAGTGTGACCATCAGGCTATTTCTTGAGTCAGATGTGTGTCTTAATTATTTAATCAAACAGTCTGCTTAAAGAATCAGACAAGCTCAGTGCATACGTAATTGGTTTTATTCAAACATTGGGTGTGTGTCTATATCTATACATGTAAAAATAATTTTGAACATTTTGACCAATCGATTGGCGAAAGAACAGGATGACTCTCAACCCATATTTTTGGGGGTCATGGACAGCCCTAGTCTTCAGTCGTTTGGCCGCTGGTTTCATCGTTTGATTCAAGGATGGTGTGATTGAGGCAAAAATAATAGGTTAAGTTAGTGAGCTAGCTAGCTAATCTTAGCCAACTTTTGGCTAGCTCTAGCTAATGGTACAATGGTACATTATCAAATTTACTTCTGTTGAAACGGGACAAACAAAGGCTACAAACGATCATCAATCTCAACCACACTGCACACTGCCCTAACCCATCTGGACAAGAGGAATACCGATGTGAGAATGCTGTTCATCGACTACAGCTCGGCATTTAACACCATAGTGCCCTCCAAGCTCGTCATCAAGCTCGAGGCCCTGGGTCTCGACCCCGCCCTGTGCAACTGGGTACTGGACTTCCTGACGGGCCGCCCCCAGGCGGTGAGGGTAGGCAACAACATCTCCACCCCGCTGATCCTCAACACTGGGGCCCCACAAGGGTGCATTCTGAGCCCTCTCCTGTACTCCCTGTTCACCCACGACTGCGTGGCCACGCACGCCTCCAACTCAATCATCAAGTTTGCGGACGACACAACAGTGGTAGGCTTGATTACCAACAATGACGAGATGGCCTACAGGGAGGAGGTGAGGGCCCCCGGAGTGTGGTGTCAGGAAAATAACCTCACACTCAACGTCAAAAAAACTAAGGAGATGATTGTGGACTTCAGGAAACAGCAGAGGGAACACCCCCCTATCCACATCGATGGAACAGTAGTGGAGAGGGTAGTAAGTTTTAAGTTCCTCGGCGTACACATCACAGACAAACTGAATTGGTCCACCCACACAGACAGCATCGTGAAGAAGGCGCAGCAGCACCTCTTCAACCTCAGGAGGCTGAAGCAATCCGGCTTGTCACCAAAAGCACTCACAAACTTCTACAGATGCCCAATCGAGAGCATCTTGTCGGGCTGTATCACCGCATGGTATGGCAACTGCTCCGCCCACAACCGTAAGGCTCTCCTGCACAACGCATCACCAGGGGCAAACTACCTGCCCTCCAGGACACCTACACCACCCGATGTCACAGGAAGGCCATAAAGATCATCAAGGACAACAACCACCCGAGCCACTGCCTGTTCACCCCGCTATCATCCAGAAGGCGAGGTCAGTACAGGTGCATCAAAGCAGGGACAGAGAGACTGAAAAACAGCTTCTATCTCAAGGCCATCAGACTGTTAAACAGCCACCACTAACATTGAGTGGCTGCTGCCAACACACTGACTCAACTCCAGCCACTTTAATAATGGGAAATTATGTCAAATATATCACTAGCCACTTTAAACAATTCTACCTAATATAATGTTTACATACCCTACATTATTCATCTACGTATAAACTGTACTCTATATAATCTACTGCATCTTTATGTAATACTTGTATCACTAGCCACTTTAACTATGCCACTTTGTTTACATACTCATCTCATATGTATATACTGTACTCAATACCATCTACTGTATCTTGCCTATGCCGCTCTGTACCATCACTCATTCATATATCTTTATGTACATATTCTTTATCCCCTTACACTTGTGTCTATAAGGTAGTAGTTTTGGAATTGTTAGCTAGATTACTTGTTGGTTATTACTGCATTGTCGGAATTAGAAGCACAAGCATTTCTCTACACTCGCATTAACATCTGCTAACCATGTATGTGACAAATAAAATGTGATTTGAAAACATTTCCATACACACAACTGCTACCTGACAGATAGCTAACTAGAGCTATCTAGAGCTGAACTGGCTGTGGTAGTTACCAGCTAGCTAACTAGAGCTATCTAGAGCTGAACTGGCTGTGGTAGTTACCAGCTAGCTAACTAGAGCTATCTAGAGCTGAACTGGCTGTGGTAGTTACCAGCTAGCTAACTAGAGCTATCTAGAGCTGAACTGGCTGTGGTAGTTACCAGCTAGCTAACTAGAGCTATCTAGAGCTGAACTGGCTGTGGTAGTTACCAGCTAGCTAACTAGAGCTATCTAGAGCTGAACTGGCTGTGGTAGTTACCAGCTAGCTAACTAGCCGCTAGTGGTTCATTCACTTCAGTCAAGATAGGATGAAACATTAGCTAAAGTAACATTAGCTAAAGTAACATGTCAGTTACACTACTAGCTCAGCACTGGGAGTAAATACTTGTTTTCTGTCAAACAGCAGTTACCTTGCCAGCTAGATCAGTCAACTAAAGAGTAGCCAGTTTCTGCTCTGTTTGCTTTTACAACTCTGAGAAAAAAACACAACACAGACAGCAGATGCCTCTGTTCACACAGCCTGTCTGCACACTCTGTGCTGTCTGTGCAGTCCTAAATCCAGCCGGGTGAAAACCATAAAACAGCTTAACCGACCACTCTTGAGGCGTCCGCATGTTCCTAAAGCAAACCTGTGCAGCATTTATTATCACAGTGGAATGATAAAACTGGGGGGGCCAAAAATGCAATTTCAGAATTTAGGAGGTCATGTCTCCCCCGTCCCCAGTGAAGGTTGCGCCCCTGGTATTGAGTAAATTGGTTTTCTGTAGTGTTCTAAGGTAATGACATGAAGTGTAAAATGCATAGAATAACTCTTCATGCATTACTAAGAGTACAGTTTAAACCTGTAAACAGCATAAGTACAATGTCATCCGAGTTAAAACAACTTCGTTGTGCTTATAATGTACCAGCAAGGGTTTTTCAGGACACTGCCATGGGGCATCATAGCTCCCCATTCCTGTGTCAACAGAAATGACCAAATCTGCTGACGTATCTAATGTAGTTGACTACTCAGTCTTATATCCTTGTGTAACTCTAAGCCTAATGCTATATGCTGACTGTAACCCTAATGAGTTAACCCATACTAACTGGGTTAAATCATAAAGGGGTTGTTTTTGGCAAATCTCCTGTTTGAGATCATGAGCATAAAATCAGGCACCTTTTGACAATCCAATTGCCTCGTTAGTAGTAGGACCTTGTGAGCTCCTAACGTTGGCATGATCCATCACTTATTTGTTATTTACAACCAAAAGGATTTTTACAAATTGTGATCTACGCTAATGTACGCTGGTCATAATGATTGTCATAATTATAACAATATATAGATATAGAAAATCAATTAAAAAGTGTGATAAATAACTTTCTTACAGAGGAAACTGTGAAGATAACACGTGTCTTTAAATACACTGTCCTATATAAAAATGCAATGGATGTAATGGTGTAAAAAAAATGTAATAATAATTTTGGAGCTTCCACTTTAAAATGCATATTGTTACAGCAGCAGAGAACAGGCAGACAGCCTGAGGTGTACATAAGAGTATGATACATAATAAGTTAAAACATACTTTTGTATATATAATGTATGTGGACACCCCTTCAAATCAGTGGATTCGGCTGACAGGCAAATAAAATCGAGCACACAGCAATGCAATCTCCAAAGACAAACATTGGCAGTAGAATGGCTTTACTGAAGAGCTTAGTGACTTTAAACGTGGCACCATCATAGGATGCCAAACTTTCCAACAAGTCAAATTTCTGCCTTGCTTGAGCTTCCCCGGTCAACTGTTAGTGCTGTTTTAGTGAAAACATCTAGGAGCAACAACGGCTCAGCCACAAAGTGATAGGCAAGCTCACAGAACGGGACTACCGAGTGCTGAAGAGCGTAGTGTGGAACAATCGCCTGTCCTCGGTTGCAACACTCACTACCCAGTTCCAACTTGCCTCTGGAAGCAACGTCAGCACAATAACTGTTCATCCATGGCCAAGCAGCAGCACACAAGCATAAGATTACCAATCCGTAATGCCAAGCACCGGCTGGAGTGGTGTAAAGCTTGCCGACATTGGACTCAGTGGAAACGAGTTCGCTGGAGTGATGAATTACTCTTCACCATCTGGCAGTCCAACGGAGGAATCTGGGTTTGTTAGATGTCAGGAGAGCACTACCTGCTCCAATGCATAGTGCCAACTGTAAACTTTGGTGGAGGAACAATAATGATCTGGGACTGGTTTTCACCTCAACCCCATCAAACATGTTGGGGATTAATTGGAACTCCGACTGTGAACCAGGTCTAATCGCCCGACATCAGTGCCCGACCTAACTAATGCTCTTGTTGCTGAATGGAAGCAAGTCCCCGCAGCAATGTGCTAACATCTAGTGGAAAGCTTTCCCATCAGAGTGGAGGCTGTTATAGCAGCAAAGGTGAGACCAAATCTCTATTAATGCCCATGATTTTGGATTGAGATGTTTGATGAGCAGGTGTCCACATACTTTGGTAATGTAGTGTATACGGTATGCTTCATGAATGGCACTCTTTGAATTGTGAATAACAGAGTCAGTTATCATCAGTCAACACCTCTCTCTTTTCTTGTGTATGTCTCGCCCTCTCTCTTTAATCCGCACCATTCCGAGAGTTCATTGAGGCTTTGGTAACAGCACAACTGTGCAGTCAGTGAGATATATAGAGAAATGGCTCCACGACTGAAAAAATAAACAAAACACATGGGAAAGGAGTAGGGAACCTTGGCGTCAACGTCACAATGCCTCTCCTTTGACGTGATCGTTGTTATTGAGTCCCAGTCTGGGCGAGGGCTTGCTCCTCATGCCCTCTGTACCCCCCTGTGACGCCTCCTGGAAGAACAGACCAGGCATCCACATGGCCATGATAATCCGTTTGTATTCCTTACGGAAGTTCTGGTTGAGAAGCCGTAGATGATGGCGTTAAGGCAACTGTTGAAGTACGCCATGAAGTAGCTGACCACGAACAGCCACTCGGGGATCCGTGGCGCCACAGTCTCCGGGTCGATGGCCACGGCCAGCCCAATGAAGTTGAGCGGCGCCCAGCAGATGGCGAAGAGCACGAACACCACAAACATGGTGATGAAGTTGCGCATGTCGCTGGGTTTGAGTCGAGACTTCACCTCTGATTTCACCTTCCTCCTCACCTGGATGACCAAGATCCAGATCCTCAGGTAGCAGAAGGTAACCACGGCGATGGGCACAAAGAAATGAATCACCACCACAGTGATGGTGTACGATGTACTGACGGCCTGAGCAAAGGTACACGAATACACCCTGGGGTCGTACTGGAGTGAGCCTACGAAAAAGTTTGGTATGATGGCCAGGATGGTGAGGAGCCAGATGAGCCCCACGAGTAGGAGGGTGTTGCGGTAGCTGTAGAGCTTATCATAAGCAAAGCTGTGACAGATGTAGCAGTAGCGGTTGATGGCGATGCCGGTGATGTTGAAGATGGAGCCGATGACGCTCAGGCCCATCAGGAATCCACTGACCTAGAGAGGGAGATAGAGAGGGGGGGGCAGAATCCCTGTTTATACCTGGTTCTGACACATTTTTAGAGTAGATTATTAAAAGATGCATTGTGATCTGATTATGATCAGATCTTATAAGTGTAAGCAGATGTTAAAGGCAGGTATAATCAGGGCGAGACAGATAAGCTGGGAGCATAGATACATTGAGAAAGAAAAAAGGAAAGACAGAATAAAATAAAGAAAGCCTTGTCCTGATCTTGTCCAAATAAGATTGTCATCCTTATACACACACAAACATACATATAACTCACACATTATATCTGCAATATGTGCCTGACTACCTTCAGAGGTGGTCAGGAAGATTAGATCACAGTCAGATCATAATCTGAGTTTTAATCATATACACCTGTCTAAAAATGTGGGCACAATCAGAATGTGGACAATATCAGGACAAAGGAAACATGTTAGAACCAGGTATAAACAGGGCTAGAGAGACAGACAGACAGCATACAGACAGACAGACAGGTCTTAGTCACTTTGCACTGTGTCTCTCCCAGCGACCAGCCGTCATGGAAGATGGCGTAGAGGACCAGGGGGTAGGGGTAGAAGGCCACCACCAGGTCAGCAAAGGCCAGGCTCACCAGAAACACGTTCCCTACAGGGGAGAGACACAGCAACACATTAGATTATTGGTCCTTTATCAAGGGAAAGGGTTCGAGCTAGAGCTAAGGGTTAAGATTGATTTGATTTGAACCCTAGCCTCAATCAAACTTTATTTGTCAAATGCGCCGAATACAACAAGTATAGACCTTACCTTGAAATGCTTACTTACAAGCACTTAAACAGCAGTGCAGTTCAAGAAGAGATTAAGAGAATATTTACCAAATAAACTAAAGTAAAAAATAATAAAAAGGAACACAATAACATAACAGTAACTGGGCTATATACAGGAAGTACTGGTACGGAGTCAGTGTGCAGGGGTACAGGTCAAATGTAATTTGTACATGTAGGTAGGGGTGAAGTGACTATGCATATATAATAAACAGTGAGTAGCAGCAGTGTACAAAACAAATGGGGGAGGGGGGTCAATGTAATAGTCCGGTGGCCATTTCATTAATTGTTCAACAGTCTTATGGCTTGGGGGTAGAAGCTGTTAAGGAGCCTTTTGGTCCTAGACTTGGCGCTCCGGTATGGCTTGCCGTGCGGTAGCAGAGAAAACAGTCTATGACTTGGGTGAGCTTTCCTCTGACACCGCCTATTGTATAGGTCCTGGATTGCAGAAAGCTTGGCCCCTGGGCCATACGCACTAGCCTCTGTAGCATCTTACAGTCAGATGCCGAGCAGTTGCCATACCAGGCAGTGACGCAACCGGTCAGGAAGATCTCAATGGTGCAGCTGTATAACTTTTTGAGGATCTGGGGACCCATGGCAAATCTTTTCAGTCTCCTGAGGGGGAAAAGGTTTTGTCGTGCCCTCTTCATGACTGTCTTGGTGTGTTTGGACCATGATAGATCGTTGGTGATGTGGACAGCAAGGGACTTGAAACTCTCGACCCGCTCCACTACAGCCCCGTTGATGTTAAAACTTTCGATGACTCTCAAACCAGCATGCGGGAGCGTAACCATAGCCTCAAACTAATTAGCATAACGCAGCGGACATAAATCTTCATAGAAAATCTTCCTATTCATGAAAATCACAAATGAAATATATTGAGACACAGCTTAGCCTTTTGTTAATCACACTTTCATCTCAGATTTTCAAAATATGCTTCACAGCCAACGCTAGACAAGCATTTGTGTAAGTTTATCATGGCATAATGCTATGGCTAGGCTCTGCTACCAGCAGGCAACATTTTCACAAAAATAAGAAAAGCAAACAAATTAAATCATTTACCTTTGAAGAACTTCGGAAGTTTTCACTCAAGACACTCCCAGTTAGATAGCAAATGTTCCTTTTTTCCAAAAATATTATTTTTGTAGGCAAAATAGCTCCCGTTTGTTCTTCACGTTTGGTTGAGAAATCGACCGGAAAATGCAGTCACTTACAACGGCAAACTTTTTTCCAAATTAGCTCCATAATATCGACAGAAACATAACAAACGTTGTTTAGAATCAATCCTCAAGGTGTTTTTCACATAATAATTCGATAATATATCCGCGGCACAATTGGTTTCTCATAAGAAGTGATTGGAAAAATTGCTACTTGTGTACTTTACGCAAGATTTTCTGCTGGAGACATCATGTGACCACTTGCTGAATGTGGTCCCTTATGGCTATTCTTCAACATAAATGCGTAAAAAGATGTCACAATGCTGTAGACACCTTGGGGAATACGTAGAAAACGTAAGCTCATTCGTAGTTCATTCACAGCCATATAAGGAGTCATTGGCATGAGGCGGTTTTAAAAAATGCAGCACTTCCTGATTAGATTTTTATCTGGGTTTCGCCTGTAACATCAGTTCTGTTGCACTCACAGGCAATATCCTTGCAGTTTTGGAAACGTCAGAGTGTTTTCTATCCAAAGCTGTCAATTATATGCATAGTCAAGCATCTTGTCGTTACAAAATATCCCGTTTAAAACGGGAACGTTTTTTTAATCCAAAAATGAAAATACTGCCCCCTAGTTATAAAAGGTTAATGGGGGCCTGCCTTTTCCTGTAGTCCACGATCAGCTCCTTTGTCTTGCTCACATTGAGGAAGAGGTTGTTGTCCTGGCACCACACTGCCAGTTCTCCGACCTCCTCCCTATAGGCTGTCTCATCATTGTTGGTGATCAGGCCTTCCACTGTTGTGTCATCAGCAAGCTTAATGATGGTGTTGGAGTCATGTTTGGCCACGCAGTCATGGGTGAACAGGGAGTACAGGAGGAGACTAACCCTGAGGGGCCCCAGTGTTGAGGATCAGCATGGCAGATGTGTTGTTGCCTACCCTTACCACCTGGGGGCAGCCCGTCAGGAATTCCAGGATCCAGTTGCAGAGGGAGGTGTTTAGTCCAAGGGTCATAAGCTTAGTGATGAGCTTCGTGGGCACTATGGTGTTGAAATCTGAGCTGTAGTCAATGAATAACATTCTCACATAGGTGTTCCTTTTGACCAGGAGTGAAAGGACACTGTGGAGTTTGATTGAGATTGCATCATCTGTGGATCTGTTGGGGCGGTATGCAAATTGGAGTGGGTCTAAGGTATCCGGGAGGATGCTGTTGATGTGAGCCATGACTAGCTTTTCAAAGGACTTCATGGCTACTGACGTGAGTGCTACGGGGCAGTAATCATTTAGGCAGGTTACCTTCACTTCCTTGGGCACATGGACTATGGTGGTCTGTTTGAAACATGTAGGTATTAGAGACTCAGTCAGGGAGAGGTTGAAAATGTCAGTGAAGACACTTGCCAGTTGGTCCGCGTATGCTTTGAGTACACGTCCTGGTAATCCATATGGCCCGCAGCTTTGTGAATGTTGACCTGTTTAAAGGTCTTGCTCACATCAGCTACCGAGAGCATCATCACACAGTCATACAGAACAGCTGGTGCTCTCATGCATGCTTCAGTGTTGCTTGCCTTGAAGCGAGCAAAAAAAGGCATTTAGCTCATCTGGTAGGCTTGTGTCACTGGGCAACTCGTGTCTGAGCTTCCCTTTGTAGTCCGTAATCATTTTCAAGCCCTGCCACATCCGACGAACGTCAGAGCCAGTGTAGTAGTGTTTTAGAATTATTATTATTATTTTATTTGTATTTTTATTCCAAATCAAATAGCTAAATGATTCATGGTCCACCTTAAAACAA
The DNA here is from genome assembly GCF_021184085.1 of Oncorhynchus gorbuscha. Lineage (NCBI taxonomy): Eukaryota > Metazoa > Chordata > Actinopteri > Salmoniformes > Salmonidae > Oncorhynchus > Oncorhynchus gorbuscha. Next base: position 62,955,371 of record NC_060191.1, on the reverse strand, counting down.
GTCCATATGTAAACTGAGAACAAATGCAATTTTAAATACTAATCCTAACCTTTACCTTCACACTAACCCTAGCTTCATGTGAACACCCTGGTTCATCCCAATCGACTCTTGGGGGTTAAGGGACTTAGAGAGAATAGAAAGATGTTGTATCTTTAGGAGAAGACTTAAGAGAACATACACTGCTCAAAAAAATAAAGGGAAAGGTAAAATAACACATCCTAGATCTGAATGAACGAAATATTCTTATTAAATACTTTTTTCTTTACATAGTTGAATGTGCTAACAACCAAATCACACAAAAATTATCAATGGAAATCAAATTTATCAACCCATGGACGTCTGGATTTGGAGTCACACTCAAACTTAAAGTGGAAAACCACACTACAGACTGATCCAACTTTGATGTAATGTCCTTAAAACAAGTCAAAATGAGGCTCAGTAGTGTGTGTGACCTCCACGTGCCTGTATGACCTCCCTACAACGCCTGGGCATGCTCCTGAAGAGGTGGCGGATGGTCTCCTGAGGGATCTCCTCCCTGACCTGGACTAAAGCATCCGCTAACTCCTGGACAGTCTGTGGTGCAACGTGGCATTGGTGGATGGAGCGAGACATGATGTCCCAGATGTGCTCAATTGGATTCAGGTCTGGGGAACGGGCGGGCCAGTCCATAGCATCAATGCCTTCCTCTTGCAGGAACTGCTGACACACTCCAGCCACATGAGGTCTAGCATTGTCTTGCATTAGGAGGAACCCAGGGCCAACCGCACCAGCATATGGTCTCAAGGGGTGTGACGATGTTGGGCTGTAAGCACAACCCCCACCTGTGGACGTCGGGCACTCATACCACCCTCATGGAGTCTGTTTCTGACCGTTTGAGCAGACACATGCACATTTGTGGCCTGCTGGAGGTCATTTTGCAGGGCTCTGGCAGTGCTCCTCCTGCTCCTCTTTGCACAAAGGTGGAGGTAGCGGTCCTGCTGCTGGGTTGTTGCCCTCCTATGGCTTCCTCCACGTCTCCTGATGTACTGGCCTGTCTCCTGGTAGTGCCTCCATGCTCTGGACACTACGCTGACAGACACAGCAAACCTTCCTGCCACAGCTCACATTGATGTGCCATCCTGGATGAGCTGCACTACCTGAGCCACTTGTGTGGGTTGTAGACTTCGTCTCATGCTACCATTAGAGTGAAAGCACCGCCAGCATTCAAAAGTGACCAAAACATCAGCCAGGAAGCATAGAAACTGAGAAGTGGTCTGTGGTCACCTCCTGCAGAACCACTCCTTTATTGGGGGTGTCTTGCTAATTGCCTATAATTTCCACCTGTTGTCTATTCCATTTGCACAACAGCATGTGAAATGTATTGTCAATCAGTGTTGCTTCCTAAGTGGACAGTTAGATTTCACAGAAGTGTGATTGACTTGGAGTTACATTGTGTTGTTTAAGTGTTCCCTTTTAGCAGTGTATTTACTAGAATGATGGGAGCAGGATTTCCCAGACTGATCAGCTGTGTCGTTAGCATGCAGGATGTTAAACCATGCAGTCTCAGAGCTGCCTCACCCGATCGCTCGTCACCCAGCTAATTGGATGAGAAAAGGTGCACAGCTCCTAATCGGCTTGTGAAAACAATCATAGTGTCAAATCACCCCGCTTTGCCAAGACAAAAGAAAGTATGTGTCTGTACTGTGCAGTGGCAGGGGGCAGAAGATTGTTAGCGTTAGCATATTAGCATGCCCCATCTACTTGACATTCCCCTTGATTTGCTCCTCATTTTGAATGGCAGTTAATTTCCACCTCAGCCTGTGTACTAATATTCATATTCGTCAAGTCTAAATTGTTCCAATGCTAGGCCTTACCTCAGACCAGCCATTTTCCCTCTATAATGTACTGTATTGTACTCTACTCTACTCTACAGTACCTTGCAGTACTGAACTCTACTCTACTGTACTGTACTGTACCCTAATGTACTGTACTGAACTCTACTGTGCTGTGCTGTACTCAACTCAACTGTACTGTACTCTGATGTACTCTACTGAGCTCTACTGTGCAAACTTATGAAACATAAACATTTATGATTGGTTCAGATTTGGTCTTGTTTGAGGGCAGAGCTAATTCAAATAATAGCAAGTGTGTAGAATAATATCCCAAATATGCAGGAGAGGATATTTCATATTTATACCTTTGTGTACCGATATAGGATACATCACCATGAAGATAATTACATGAATATCCATAATTATTTCTGTGTGGTACAGATTAGATCCATGATTAAATTCCGTTACCGCATTTCCGTTACCGGGTAAAGATCCACTTCACTTACTGTACTTCAATAACCAAAATATATGTTTTCAAAGTCAGTGTGTCATGTCATAGCTGACACCCCATTCTTTCTGCAGACGTCTTAGAATCTTAATTCAGAGCAGATATTTTAGAGTTTTTGGAAAATGTGGTCACATAAAAAACAAATTCCGTTACTGCACAATTCTTCCAGTGAATGTGTTTTGCAACATTTTCAGTGTAAATTGTTAAAGGTAGTCCTTGTGCATGGAGTTTTACGTTTGATAAACTTTCAAATCAATGTGTTTTGTTTTGCATAAATTTTAAGTGAAAATTTTTAAGTGAGTCTCAGCGCAATTCTGTTACCGTGGAATTGCCTATTACTGTCTCCTCCAGTTAGTATTACAAGTATTAAATTGAATGATATCTTCCATTTGCCTCATAAAATTGATTGCCACTCCGGTCAAATGGCTAAGGAAGGAAGGAAGAGAGAACTATGCTTCATGCAAAAATAATTTTCAAACATTTCCTGCCACTTCAAAGACATTTTTCTCCTTCAGGCTAATTCACTCCTCTGCTTCCATCTCTGCTCTGTTCACTATTCCCCTGTGCGTGTCCTTTGCCCATCTCTATCACTCTCTGTCATTTCTACTTCCTCATCTCGATTACTCTACTTTCTTCACCTTTCTACGTTGGCTCATGCATCCCCCCTCCTCTCTCCTGTAACTATTCCGAGGTCGTTGCTGTAAATGAGAATGTGTTCTCAGTCAACCTACCTGGTAAAATAAAAATAAATACAGTTGCGAAAACATAATAGGTGCTAAACTACATACCTCAGAGGTAATCTGCAGTTCAAACAATAACAAAGCTGTACCCCAAGTGTTTTTGTAAAAAGCTGAGGGATGAGGCCGGAAAAATGTCACCACCCTGGAAATCATAGACAGAGCTATGGATGTATGCATGAATTGGCACAAGGTGGGTAAAACACAGAAGGCCAATAACATGAGCTCATATTGGGCCCCAAAATTCCAAATAAGGGCAGCCAATCCAAAGGGTGGAGTTATTTCAGGCAAAGTGAGGGCTGCCCTTGGGGAAACCTGCCTTAGACACAATGTAAAGCCAATGAGCAAAGGAGCATCGGCCCAATGTGGTCAGACTACATGGGGACATTATTTTAGCCCTGGGCCCAAATTATGCCAAATAAGGACACTGAGATCCGGACCTCGATTCTAAAAATAATGCTTTATAATAATAATAATAATAAAAATATACTGTACCAGTGGAAAGCTTGGACACCTACTCATTCAAGGGTTCTTCTTTCTTTTTTGATGACAGCTTTACACATTCTTGGCATTCACTCAACCAGCTTCATGAGGTAATTACCTGGAATGCATTTCAATTAACAGGTGTGCCTTGTCAATTTCTTTCCTTCTTAATGTGTTTGAGCCAATCAGTTGTAATGTGACAAGGAAGGGGTGAAATACAGAAGATAGCCCTATTTGGTAAAATACCAAGTAAATATTATAGCATGAAGAGCTCAAATAAGCAAAGAGAAATTACAGTCAATCAAGAACTTTGAACGTTTCTTCAAGTGCAGTCACAAAAACCATCAAGCGCTATGATTATCCTGGCTCTCAGAGGACCGCCACAGGAAAGGAAGACCCAGAGATATCTCTGCTGCAGAAGGTATGTTCGTTAGAGGTACCAGCCTCAGAAATTGCAGCTCAAATAAATGCTTCACAGAGTTCAAGTAACAGACACATCTCAACATCAACTGTTGAGATGAGACTGTGTGAATAAGGCCTTCATGGTCAAATTGCTGCAAAGAAACCAATACTAAAGGACACCAATAATAAGAAGATACTTGCTTGGGCCAAGAAACAGGAGCAATGGACATCAGACTGGTGGAAATCTGTCTTTTGATCTGACGAGTCCAAATTAGAGATTTTTGGTTCCAACTGCCATGTCTTTGTGAGACGAAGAGTAGGTGAACGGATGATCTCCACATGTGTGGTTCCCATCGTGAAGCATGGAGGAGGTGTGATGGTGGGGGCTGCTTTGCTTGTGATACTGTCTGATTTATTTAGAATTCAAGGCACACTTAACCAGCATGGCTACCACAGCATTCTGCAGCAATACGCCATTCCATCTGGTTTGCGCTTAGTTGGACTATCATTTGTTATTCAACATGACAATGACCCAACACACCTCCAGGCTGTGTAAGGGCTATTTGACTAATAAGGAGAGGGATGAAGTGCTGCAACAGATGACATGGCCTCCACAATCACCCAGCCTCAACCCAAACGAGGTGGTTTGGGATGAGTTGGAACACAGAGTGAAGGAAAAGCAACCAACAAGTAAGTACTCAGCATATGTGGGGTCTCCTTCAAGACTGTTGGAAAAGCATTCCTCATTAAGCTGGTTGAGAGAATGCCAAACGTGTGCAAAGCTGTCATCAAGGCAAAGGGTAGCTACTTTCTAAACACCTTTTTGGTTACTACATGATTCCATATGTGTTATTTCATAGTTTTGATGTCTTCACTAGTATTCTAAAAGGTAGATAATATAAAAAATGAAGAAAAACCCTTGAATGGGTAGGTGTGTCCAAAATTTGGACTGGTACTATATATATATAAAAAATCTAGGGGTCTGAATACTTTCTGAAGACACACATACACATACACACATACACACATGTGTGTCTTCAGAAAGTATACAGACCCCTAGATTTTTTTCCACATTTTGTTACGTTATTACAGTCTTATTCTAAAAAAAAATTCCAACAAACACACAGTACCCATAACTGTTTTTTATACATTTTTGCAAATTTATAAAAAAATAAAAACTGAAATATCAGATTTACATAAGTATTCAGACCCTTGACTCAGTACTTTGTTGATGCATCTTAGGCAGCTATTACATCCTCGAGTGTTTTGGGGTATGACGCTACAAGCTTGGCACACCTGTATTTGCAGAGTTTATCCTATTCTTCTCTGCAGATCCTCTCAAGCTCTGTCGGGTTGGATGGGGAGCGTCACTGCACAGCTATTTTCAGTTCTCTCCAGAGATGTTCGATCAGGTTTAATTACCACAGCATGATTCTGCCTTCTGGAACATATGAACTTTCATGTGCCTCAATAACAAATTTGTATGCCATCTGTAAATACTAATAAAATTGTTAAATTATGAGTCTAGTTGGTTTAGCCATGGAAAAAGTCAGCAACCTTCCCGCTAGCCAATATTGGCTGAGATAATGAGTGGGCTGGACATGCCGAGAGATGAGTTGGGATTGGTCTCCCATGTATCATTATTCTGTCTATGTAATCCTCCCGAACGTGTTTAAAAAATATAGATCACGTAATAGAAATGCATAAGTGTTGGTTTCCACTTTTTATATATATATATATGTATATATATTTTTTATTTTTTATTTTTTTACCTTCATTTAACTAGTCAAGTAAGTTAAGAGCAAATTCTTATTTTCAATGACGGCCTAGGAACAGTGGGTTAATTACTCCTACCCCCTACTTTTTCGAACATTCTGTTAAAAATCGCGCAACATTTCAGCGCCCTGCTGCTCATATAGTATATGCATATGATTAGTATGTGTGGATAGAAAACACTCAGACGTTTATAAAACTGGTTAAATCACGGCTGTGACTATAACAGAACGTGCGTTTCATCGAAAAGCGCAGGAAAATATGATCACTGAAAATGGAAATATATATCCATCCGCCACTTCAACCCATTGATAAAGGCGAACCACAATAAATGGGGCTGAGGTTGCAATACCTACAGCTTCCACACGATGTCAACAGTCTTGTCATTTGCCTAGGCTTTGTTTCTTGGTCAAACGAAGAAGAGACATGCCATTTGTTCAAGTCTCCGACCGGATATTTTGGTTGAGATTTACCCGGACATTATTTCTAGACGGACAGCTAAATAATATACATCGCCTCGTGATCAATTTGGTCGCTTATTAACGTGTAATAATACCTAAAGTTGCATTCCAAAAGTATTTCGAAGTGTTTTGTGAAAGTTTATCGTCAACTTTTTTAATTTAAAAAAATGACATTACGTTATAAGATGCTATTTTTTTCCGTTTATCACACAGTCTTCATAGATCGATATCTAGGCTATATATGGACCGATTTAATCGAAAAAAAGACCCAATAGTGATTATGGGACATCAAGGAGTGCCAACAAAGAAGATGGTCAAAGGTAATGAATGTTTTATATTTTATTTGTGCGGTTTGTGTAGCGACGACTATGCTAATTATTTTGTTTACGTCCCCTGCGGGTCTTTTGGGGTGTTACATGCTATCAGATAATAGCTTCTCATGCTTTCGCCGAAAAGCATTTTAAAAATCTGACTTGTTGCCTGGATTCACAACGAGTGTAGCTTTAATTCAATACCATGCATGTGTATTTTAATGAACGTTTGAGTTTTAACTAGTACTATTAGCATTTAGCGTAGCGCATTTGCATTTCCAGATGTCTAGATGGAACGCCTGCGTGTCAGGTAGGAGCAAGAGGTTAACTGCCTATTTGGGGGCAGAATGACAGATTTGTACCTTGTCAGATCGGGGGTTTGAATTTGCAACCTTCCGGTTACTAGTCCAACGCTCTAACCACTAGGCTACCCTGCCACCCCAATATGATAGCTAAGGAGATGGAGAAAATTCTGGCGTTTGATTGCAAAAATGCGGATTACATCTTCAAACTAAGGGCAACCATGGCATCCATGACAGAGAGGGAGAAGCGCCCATCCATGTATATGGGTAAGCGAGTCTAGCTAGCTACGTTTCCAGATATTACAAGTTTCTAATTTTGTCAAAGTATTTTTTATTTCAAATTAGTGTACTGCTTGCTAGCTAGCTAATGTTTGCTGGCTGGCTAGCTAGCTAACGTTATGTGTATGATCTGTGTAGTAATATTATTTGTATCTCAGAGCCATTTGCATTGCTAGCCTAAAGTTAGCTAGCTAACGTTGAACCTGTTTGGTTGGCTACCTGCAGATTCATGCAGGGTAGTAACGTTATGAGCTGCGATTATGGTTAATTCGTTAGCTAGCTAGCTACATGTCTAAACAAAGACTCCACTAGATGTAGCTGGTAAATTCGTTCTGGCTATCTACTCTGATTTCAGAGCACTCTCGTATGAGTGTGCCAGAGAGCAGAATAATTTACGAATTTACGAACACTAGCCGTTTCACATCCGTTACACTACCACATCCGATGGTAAATAGTAAACACTATTTAGTTAGAGGGAAGAGATACAGTGCCCTCAAAGTATTCATACCCCATGACTTATTCCAAATGTTGCCGTTAAACAAAATTGATTAAATAGATTGTTTTTCTTACACATGTACACACAACACCCAAAAATAACTGAATGAAAACATGTTTTTGGACATTTTTGCAAATGTATTGAAAAAGTATTGAAATTGGTTGTTCATTGCTAGACAACCATTTGCAGGTCTCGCCATAGATTTTCAAGTAGATTTAAGTCCAAACTGTAACTCGCTAATTCAAAACGTTCTGTCTTCTTGGCAAGCAACTCATGTACATTGATTGGGCCTGTTTTAGGTTATTGTCCTGATGAAAGGTGTATTCATCTCCTAGCATCTGGTGAAAAGCAAACAACCAGGTTTTCCTCAAGAATTTTGCATGCGCTTAGCTCCAAATGTTTTTTTTTATCCTGTAAAACACCCCAGTCCTTCACAAGTAAAAGCTTACCCATAACATGATGCAGCTATGATTATAAATATGGAGAGTCAGTAATGTATTGGTTTTTGCCCCAAACATAACACTTTTTATTCAGGACAAAGTTAACTGCTTTGCCACATTTTTTGCAGTATTAATTTAGTGCCTTGTTAAAAACAAGATGCATGATTTGGAATATTTTGTTTTTACTTAGTCATTAAACTCACTGTTTTAAAGTCACCATTGGCCTCATGGTGAAATCCCTGAGCGGTTTCCTTCCCCTCCGGTAACTAAGTTTGGAAGGTCGCCTGTATCTTAGTAGCGACTGGATGTATTGATACACCATCCAAAGTGTAATAACTTCACCATGCTCAAAGAGATATTCAATGTTTGTTTCGTTTTTTTGTTACCCATCTACCAATAGGTGCACTTCTTTGTGAGGCATTGGAAAACCTCCCTGGTCTTTGTGGTTGACTCTGTTTGAAATTCACTGCTTAATTGAGGGACCTTACAGATAGAAATCATGTTTAACACTATTGCACACAGTCCATGCAACTTATTACGTGACTTGTTAAGCAATGTTCTACTCCTGAACTTATTTAGGCTTGCCATAATAAAGGAGTTGAGTACTTATGGACTCAAGACATTTCAGCTTTTTATTAATTTGTAAAATTTCTAAACACAATTCCACTGACATTATTTACAGCCCTGATGCCAGTGTGGACATGTTTGAGGGGTAGTTACAATCCTTGGCACCAAAACAGTCTACTGGAGGTCAGAGATGTAAAAACCCACAAGAAGAAAGAAAACACACAACAAAACAAACATTTGCTTTGGAGAGTAAACCTTCAGACCCTTGGGTAGGAGCAAGGGAATATGAGAGATTATCCAGTTGCATACTGATGTAGAGAGGCGTGGTAGAGAAAGATGGAAAGAGAGAGGGTGAGGGAGTGAAAAGAGGGCTGCTGCAGGCCTTCTTTGATGTCCTTCTCCCCACAAGCACGAGCGGGGCCAAGGCAATGCACGATCTGAGAATGCTCCCTCTGGGAGAGATACAAACACACACACTTTTGCAATGTTGTGTTCCATCAAACAGCAATTATACAATCCAATCCACACAGAAACACACTCGTCTCAGTTGGCCTAACCCAGAATGCAATGTTAATTCAACATTTGCATTGGCTGATGAGGAAAACTGTGCTTTGTTGTTGATTTAACATGATCTAATACACCTTCATCTGCCAATGCAATTTCATCCTACCACCCCCTTTGGCATTCCCCAACCACATTGGCACTGTGTGGTCCCTCTGGCACTTATCTGCCTCTCACACTCTTTGCTTTATGTCGCTCTCTCTGTATATCCTGTATCGATCTATATTAGCCACAAGCTACCCATCCCAACTGCTCTGCTAGAGTCTCCAGTATCTCTGGCATGTAACTCATCTATACATTTCTAAGGGGAGTGGCATTAGATATACATTTATCGATATAAAGGTGTTGATTCTGTCATTCATCACACCTTGTTTTGTGGTTAGGTAAGACAAGGCCAGACCAAACCAAACTAGTTTTGTGGTTAGGTAAGGCCAGACCAAACTAACCCTACTTGCCCCCGCTACAGTTTCCAATTCTCCTAGGATTGTCACTGGAAAATATGGCCATAGAAGAGCCTATTCATACACTAACTTTCTTCATCTATCATTATGGTCAGACAAGGCCAAGGACATTCCTAACTGCCAAGCCATAAATTTCACCACTTTTCTGTCTGTGTCCCCTAGGCAGACCAAGTGGTTTTTAATGGGGAAAAGGTGGCCATAGTGGTGTCCATTCCTATACTAATTCCCTCATCCATATCTCCTTCATTTTGAAGTTGGTCAATGCCAATGCAGGACAGGACAACCCCAACTGCCACCTTCCAGCAGCCTCCATCCACTGGCATATGGCAGGGTTGTCGGCTGGCCATAACTGTGCCTGATCATTTCTACCCAGCTGGAGCTCTGAGTGTCATCCATTTTCCATCCTGTACCTGTCGTGGGGCCAATGCCACTCTGTCAGTCCTAAAGTCAAGTGGAGAACGGCCATCTTCCCCTGCCCTGCTACATTTAACAATTGTGTATTAGATGAAAGACAAAACAGAAGGATTATGCAAGGTTGAGCCATATAGAGGGGAAGTAGATACTGCTGTTAGCTCTTCAAAAATAAAAGCTAAATAAAATACTATGATCCTTCACTGCTAGCCTTGTTGTGTAATTGTGCTGTGAAGTGCCGCTGAATAGATTGGCTTTGTATTTTAACTGACAGCCTTGAGTGTTCTGAACTTTACACATCAAACACAATTTTACTTTATTCCTAGTTGAATCACTCACTCACACACAGCACACACACACACAAACAGTGCTGAAGGATAACCTCTGGGTCATGGTTAATCTGATCCCTTGACGCCCTGCGGTGTGATACATTTGACACCGTGTCACCTTACACATCTTCTCTAATAGCATCATCAGACACCTGAACTTTCATCTCCAACCTCACTTTTTGTGAGACACCGAAAAGGTTTCTGTTCGCAGGACTCTGCCTAGAGAAACCCCCAGGGTGTCTGACTACACTCTTAGAAAAAAGGTGCTATCTAGAACCTAAAAGGTTCTTTGGCTATCCCCATAGGAGTACCGTTTGAATAACCCTTATTGGTTCCAGGTAGAATCCTTTTGGTTCCAGGTAAAACCAGTTTGGGTTCCATGAAGAACTCTTTCCACAGAGAAAAATGCTTTTCATATGGGGACAGCTGGAGAAGCACTAGTGGCTGGATGGGGAGTGTTGGGAGCAGAGAGCAGGTAGGGCAGCACTAGTGGCTGGATGGGGATTGTTGGGAGCAGAGAGCAGGTAGGACAGCACTAGTGGCTGGATGGGGATTGTTGGGAGCAGAGAGCGGGTAGGGCAGCACTAGTGGCTGGATGGGGATTGTTGGGAGCAGAGAGCAGGTAGGGCAGCACTAGTGGCTGGATGGGGATTGTTGGGAGCAGAGAACAGGTAGGGCAGCACTAGTGGCTGGATGGGGATTGTTGGGAGCAGAGAGCAGGTAGGGCAGCACTAGTGGCTGGATGGGGAGTGTTGGGAGCAGAGAGCAGGTAGGGCAGCACTAATGGCTGGATGGGGAGTGTTGGGAGCAGAGAGCAGGTAGGGCAGCACTAGTGGCTGGATGGGGAGTGTTGGGAGCAGAGAGCGGGTAGGGCAGCACTAGTGGCTGGATGGGGAGTGTTGGGAGCAGAGAGCAGGTAGGGCAGCACTAGTGGCTGGATGGGGAGTGTTGGGAGCAGAGAGCGGGTAGGGCAGCACTAGTGGCTGGATGGGGAGTGTTGGGAGCAGAGAGCGGGTAGGGCAGCACTAGTGGCTGGATGGGGATTGTTGGGAGCAGAGAGCGGGTAGGGCAGCACTAGTGGCTGGATGGTGATTGTTGGGAGCAGAGAGCGGGTAGGGCAGCACTAGTGGCTGGATGGGGAGTGTTGGGAGCAGAGAGCGGGTAGGGCAGCACTAGTGGCTGGATGGGGATTGTTGGGAGCAAAGAGCGGGTAGGGCAGCACTAGTGGCTGGATGGGGAGTGTTGGGAGCAGAGAGCGGGTAGGGCAGCACTAGTGGCTGGATGGGGAGTGTTGGGAGCAGAGAGCGGGTAGGGCAGCACTAGTGGCTGGATGGGGAGTGTTGGGAGCAGAGAGCGGGTAGGGCAGCAATAGTGGCTGGATGGGGAGTGTTGGGAGCAGAGAGCGGGTAGGGCAGCACTAGTGGCTGGATGGGGATTGTTGGGAGCAGAGAGCGGGTAGGGCAGCACTAGTGGCTGGATGGGGAGTGTTGGGAGCAGAGAGCAGGTAGGGCAGCACTAGTGGCTGGATGGGGAGTGTTGGGAGCAGAGAGCGGGTAGGGCAGCACTAGCGGCTGGATGGGGAGTGTTGGGAGCAGAGAGCGGGTAGGGCAGCACTAGTGGCTGGATGGGGATTGTTGGGAGCAGAGAGCGGGTAGGGCAGCACTAGTGGCTGGATGGGGAGTGTTGGGAGCAGAGAGCGGGTAGGGCAGCACTAGTGGCTGGATGGGGATTGTTGGGAGCAAAGAGCGGGTAGGGCAGCACTAGTGGCTGGATGGGGAGTGTTGGGAGCAGAGAGCGGGTAGGGCAGCACTAGTGGCTGGATGGGGAGTGTTGGGAGCAGAGAGCGGGTAGGGCAGCAAAATCAAATCAAATCAAATTTTATTTGTCACATACACATGGTTAGCAGATGTTAATGCGAGTGTAGCGAAATGCTTGTGCTTCTAGTTCCGACAATGCAGTGATAACCAACAAGTAATCTAACTAACAATTCCAAAACTACTGTCTTATACACAGTGTAAGGGGATAAGGAACATGTACATAAGGATATATGAATGAGTGATGGTACAGAGCAGCATACAGTAGATGGTATCGAGTACAGTATATACATATGAGATGAGTGTGTAGACAAAGTAAACAAAGTGGCATAGTTAAAGTGGCTAGTGATACATGTGTTACATAAGGATGCAGTCGATGTTGTAGAGTACAGTATATACATATGCATATGAGATGAATAATGTAGGGTAAGTAACATTATATAAGGTAGCATTGTTTAAAGTGGCTAGTGATATATTTACATCATTTCCATCAATTCCCATTATTAAAATGGCTGGAGTTGGGTCAGTGTCAATGACAGTGTGTTGGGCAGCCACTCAATGTTAGTGGTGGCTATTTAACAGTCTGATGGCCTTGAGATAGAAGCTGTTTTTCAGTCCCACTTTGATGCACCTGTGACCTCGCCTTCTGGATGATAGCGGGGTGAACAGGCAGTGGTTCGGGTGGTTGATGTCCTTGATGATCTTTATGGCCTTCCTGTAACAACGGGTGGTGTAGGTGTCCTGGAGGGCAGGTAGTTTGCCCCCGGTGATGCGTTGTGCAGTCCTCACTACCCTCTGGAGAGCCTTACGGTTGAGGGCGGAGCAGTTGCCGTACCAGGCGGTGATACAGCCCGCCAGGATGCTCTCGATTGTGCATCTGTAGAAGTTTGTGAGTGCTTTTGGTGACAAGCCAAATTTTTTCAGCCTCCTGAGGTTGAATAGGCGCTGCTGCGCCTTCTTGCTGTCAGTGTGAGTGGACCAATTCAGTTTGTCTGTGATGTGTATGCCGAGGAACTTAAAACTAGCTACCCTCTCCACTACTGTTCCATCGATGTGGATAGGGGGGTGTTCCCTCTGCTGTTTCCTGAAGTCCACAATCATCTCCTTAGTTTTGTTGACGTTGAGTGTGAGGTTATTTTCCTGACACCACACTCCAGGGCCCTCACCTCCTCCCTGTAGGCCGCGTTGTTGGTAATCAAGCCTACCACTGTTGTGGGCAAACTTGATGATTGAGTTGGAGGCGTGCGTGGCACGCAGTCGTGGGTGAACAGGGAGTACAGGAGAGGGCTCAGAACGCACCCTTGTGGGGCCCCGTGTTGAGGATCAGCGGGGAGGAGATGTTGTTGCCTACCCTCACCACCTGGGGGCGGCCCGTCAGGAAGTCCAGTACCCAGTTGCACAGGGCGGGGTCGAGACCCAGGGTCTCGAGCTTGATGACGAGCTTGGAGGGTACTATGGTGGCTGGATGGGGAGTGTTGGGAGCAGAGAGCGGGTAGGGCAGCACTAGTGGCTGGATGGGGATTGTTGGGAGCAGAGAGCGGGTAGGGCAGCACTAGTGGCTGGATGGGGAGTGTTGGGAGCAGAGAGCGGGTAGGGCAGCACTAGTGGCTGGATGGGGAGTGTTGGGAGCAGAGAGCAGGTAAGGCAGCACTAGTGGCTGGATGGGGAGTGTTGGGAGCAGAGAGCAGGTAGGGCAGCACTAGTGGCTGGATGGGGAGTGTTGGGAGCAGAGAGCAGGTAGGGCAGCACTAGTGGCTTGATGGGGAGTGTTGGGAGCAGAGAGCAGGTAGGGCAGCACTAGTGGCTGGATGGGGAGTGTTGGGAGCAGAGAGCGGGTAGGGCAGCACTAGTGGCTGGATGGGGAGTGTTGGGAGCAGAGAGCAGGTAGGGCAGCACTAGTGGCTGGATGGGGATTGTTGGGAGCAGAGAGCGGGTAGGGCAGCACTAGTGGCTGGATGGGGATTGTTGGGAGCAGAGAGCGGGTAGGGCAGCACTAGTGGCTGGATGGGGAGTGTTGGGAGCAGAGAGCAGGTAGGGCAGCACTAGTGGCTGGATGGGGAGTGTTGGGAGCAGAGAGCGGGTAGGGCAGCACTAGTGGCTGGATGGGGAGTGTTGGGAGCAGAGAGCGGGTAGGGCAGCACTAGTGGCTGGATGGGGAGTGTTGGGAGCAGAGAGCGGGTAGGGCAGCACTAGTGGCTGGATGGGGAGTGTTGGGAGCAGAGAGCGGGTAGGGCAGCACTAGTGGCTGGATGGGGAGTGTTGGGAGCAGAGAGTGGGTAGGGCAGCACTAGTGGCTGGATGGGGAGTGTTGGGAGCAGAGAGCAGGTAGGGCAGCACTAGTGGCTGGATGGGGAGTGTTGGGAGCAGAGAGCGGGTAGGGCAGCACTAGTGGCTGGATGGGGAGTGTTGGGAGCAGAGAGCGGGTAGGACAGCACTAGTGGCTGGATGGGGAGTGTTGGGAGCAGAGAGCGGGTAGGGCAGCACTAGTGGCTGGATGGGGATTGTTGGGAGCAGAGAGCGGGTAGGACAGCACTAGTGGCTGGATGGGGAGCGTTGGGAGCAGAGAGCGGGTAGGACAGCACTAGTGGCTGGATGGGGAGCGTTGGGAGCAGAGAGCAGGTAGGGCAGCACTAGTGGCTGGATGGGGAGCGTTGGGAGCAGAGAGCGGGTAGGGCAGCACTAGTGGCTGGATGGGGAGTGTTGGGAGCAGAGAGCGGGTAGGGCAGCACTAGTGGCTGGATGGGGAGTGTTGGGAGCAGAGAGCAGGTAGGGCAGCACTAGTGGCTGGATGGGGAGTGTTGGGAGCAGAGAGCAGGTAGGGCAGCACTAGTGGCTGGATGGGGAGTGTTGGGAGCAGAGAGCAGGTAGGGCAGCACTAGTGGCTGGATGGGGAGTGTTGGGAGCAGAGAGCAGGTAGGGCAGCACTAGTGGCTGGATGGGGATTGTTGGGAGCAGAGAGCGGGTAGGGCAGCACTAGTGGCTGGATGGGGATTGTTGGGAGCAGAGAGCGGGTAGGGCAGCACTAGTGGCTGGATGGGGAGTGTTGGGAGCAGAGAGCAGGTAAGGCAGCACTAGTGGCTGGATGGGGAGTGTTGGGAGCAGAGAGCAGGTAGGGCAGCACTAGTGGCTGGATGGGGATTGTTGGGAGCAGAGAGCGGGTAGGGCAGCACTAGTGGCTGGATGGGGAGTGTTGGGAGCAGAGAGCGGGTAGGGCAGCACTAGTGGCTGGATGGGGAGTGTTGGGAGCAGAGAGCGGGTAAGGCAGCACTAGTGGCTGGATGGGGAGTGTTGGGAGCAGAGAGCAGGTAGGGCAGCACTAGTGGCTGGATGGGGAGTGTTGGGAGCAGAGAGCAGGTAGGGAAGCACTAGTGGCTGGATGGGGATTGTTGGGAGCAGAGAGCAGGTAGGGCAGCACTAGTGGCTTGATGGGGAGTGTTGGGAGCAGAGAGCAGGTAGGGCAGCACTAGTGGCTGGATGGGGAGTGTTGGGAGCAGAGAGCGGGTAGGGCAGCACTAGTGGCTGGATGGGGAGTGTTGGGAGCAGAGAGCGGGTAGGGCAGCACTAGTGGCTGGATGGGGATTTTTTGCGAGCAGAGAGCGGGTAGGGCAGCACTAGTGGCTGGATGGGGATTGTTGGGAGCAGAGAGCGGGTAGGGCAGCACTAGTGGCTGGATGGGGATTGTTGGGAGCAGAGAGCGGGTAGGGCAGCACTAGTGGCTGGATGGGGAGTGTTGGGAGCAGAGAGCGGGTAGGGCAGCACTAGTGGCTGGATGGGGAGTGTTGGGGGCAGAGAGCAGGTAGGGCAGCACTAGTGGCTGGATGGGGAGTGTTGGGAGCAGAGAGCGGGTAGGGCAGCACTAGTGGCTGGATGGGGAGTGTTGGGAGCAGAGAGCGGGTAGGGCAGCACTAGTGGCTGGATGGGGAGCTAAACTGGGACATGGTTAACACCTCGGCCATCCTACAATCTATGGTTGATGCCCTCAATCCCACACAAATTATCAATGAACCTACCAGGTACAACCTCAAATCCGTAAATACGGGCACCCTCATAGATATCATCCTAACCAACCTGTCCTCCAAATACACCTCTGCTGTTTTCGACCAGGATCTCAGAGATCACTGCCTCATTGCCTACCTCCGTGATGGGTCTGCGGTCAAACGACCACCACTCATCACACTCCTAAAACACTTCAGTGAGCAAAAACATCCTGTGGGATACTGCATTAGCGTCAAATGGCCCCCGCACTATGCAACTTTTCAGGGAAGTTAGGAACCAATATACACAGGCAGTTAGGAAAGCAAAGGCACAAACTCCAAAAAGTTCTGGGACACTGTAAAATCCATGGAGAATAAGAGCACATCCTCCTAGCTGTCCATTGCACTGAGGCTAGGAAAAACTGTCACCACTGATAAATCTGCGATAATTTAGAATTTCAATAAATATTTTTCAACGGCTGGCCATGCTTTCCACCTGGCTACCCCTACCCCAGTCAATATCCCTGCACCCCCAATGGCAACTTGCCCAAGTCTCCCCATTTCTCGTTCACCCAAATCCAGATAGCTGATGTTCTGAAAGAGCGGCAAAATCTGGACCCCTACAAATCAGCCAGGTTAGACAATCTGGACCCTCTCTTTCTAAAATTATCAGCCAAAATTGTTGTAATCCCTATTACTAGCCTGTTCAACTTCTCGTATCGTCTGAGATCCTCAAAGATTGGAAAGCTGCAGCGGTCATCCCCATCTTCAAAAGGGGGAGACACTCTAAACCCAAACTCCTACAGACCTATATCTATCCTACCCTACCTTCCTAAGGTCACTCACTTCCGTCATCATGAAGTGCTTTGAGAGACTAGTCAAGGACCATATCACCTCCACCCTACCTGACACCCTAGACCCACTCCAATTTGCTTACCGCCCAAATAGGTCCACAGACGATGCAATCTCAACCACACTCCACACTGCCCTAACCCACCTGGACAAGAGGAATACCTATGTGAGAATGCTGTTCATCGACTACAGCTCGGCATTCAACACCATAGTACCCTCCAAGCTCATCATCAAGATCGAGACCCTGGGTCTCGACCCCACCCTGTGCAACTGGGTACTGGACTTCCTGACGGGCCGCCCCCAGGTGGTGAGGGTAGGCAAAAACATCTCCTCCCGCTGATCCTCAACACGGGGGGCCCCACAAGGGTGCGTTCTGAGCCCTCTCCTGTACTCCCTGTTCACCCACGACTGCGTGGCCATGCACGCCTCCAACTCAATCATCAAGTTTGCGGACGACACAACAGTGGTAGGCTTGATTACCAACAACGACGAGACGGCCTACAGGGAGGAGGTGAGGGCCCTCGGAGTGTGGTGTCAGGAAAATAACCTCACACTCAACGTCAACAAAACTAAGGAGATGATTGTGGACTTCAGGAAACAGCAGAGGGAACACCCCCTATCCACATCGATGGAACAGTAGTGGAGAGGGTAGCAAGTTTTAAGTTCCTCGGCATACACATCACAGACAAACTGAATTGGTCCACTCACACTGACAGCGTCGTGAAGAAGGCGCAGCAGCGCCTCTTCAACCTCAGGAGGCTGAAGAAATTCGGCTTGTCACCAAAAGCACTCAGAAACTTCTACAGATGCACAATCGAGAGCATCCTGGCGGGCTGTATCACCGCCTGGTACGGCAATTGCTCCGCCCTCAACCGTAAGGCTCTCCAGAGGGTAGTGAGGTCTGCACAACGCATCACCGGGGTCAAACTACCTGCCCTCCAGGACACCTACATCACCCGATGTTACAGGAAGGCCATAAAGATCATCAAGGACATCAACCACCCGAACCACTGCCTGTTCACCCCGCTATCATCCAGAAGGCAAGGTCAGTACAGGTGCATCAAAGCTGGGACAGAGAGACTGAAAAACAGCATCTATCTCAAGGCCATCAGACTGTTAAACAGCCACCACTAACATTGAGTGGCTGCTGCCAACACACTGTCATTGACACTGACCCAACTCCAGCCACTTTAATAATGGGAATTGATGGGAAATGATGTAAATATATCACTAGCCACTTTAAACAATGCTACCTTATATAATGTACTTACCCTACATTATTCATCTCATATGCATACGTATATACTGTACTCTACATCATCGACTGCATCCTTATGTAGTACATGTATCACTAGCCACTTTAACTATGCCACTTTGTTTACTTTGTCCACATACTAATCTCATATGTATATACTGTACTCGATACCATCTACTGTATGCTGCTCTGTACCATCACTCATTCATATATCCTTATGTACATATTCTTTATCCCCTTACACTGTGTATAAGACATTTACATTTACATTTAAGTCATTTAGCAGACGCTCTTATCCAGAGCGACTTACAGTAGTTTTGGAATTGTTAGTTAGATTACTTGTTGGTTATCACTGCATTGTCGGAACTAGAAGCACAAGCATTTCGCTACACTCGCATTAACATCTGCTAACCATGTGTATGTGACAAATAAAATTGGATTTGATTTGATTTGAAAGCCAAGTTAACAAACAGATCACCAAGTTAAACAGAAAGCCAAGTTAACAAACAGATCGAATCCCACCGTACCCTCTCTGCTATGCAATCTGGTTTCCGAGCTGGTCATGGGTGCACCTCAGCCACGCTCAAGGTCCTAAATGATATGATAACCACCATCGATAAGAGACATTACTGTGCAGCTGTATTCATTGACCTGGCCAAGGCTTTCGACCCTGTCAATCACCACATTCTTATCGGCAGACTCAACAGCCTTGGATTCTCAAATGACTGCCTCGCCTGGTTCCCCTACTCATCAGACAAGAGTTCAGTGTGTCAAATCGGAGGGTCTGTTGTCCGGACCTCTGGCAGTCTCTATATACATCAATGATGTCGCTCTTGCACTGGTGATTCTCTGATCAACCTCTATGCAGACGACACCATTCCCTATGCTTTGGGTCCATCTTTGGACATTGTGTTAACTAACCTCCAGATGAGCTTCAGTGCCATACAACTCTCTTTCCGTGGCCTCCAACTGCTCTTAAATGCAAGTAAAACTAAATGCATGCTCTTCAAACGATCGCTGCCCACACCTGCCCGCCCGTCCAGCATCACTACTCTGGGCGGTTCTGACTTAGAATATATGGACAACTACAAATAACTAGGTGTCTGGCTAGACTGTAAACTCTCTTTCCAGACTCACATTAATAAGCATCTCCAATCCAAAATTAAATCTAGAATCGGCTTCCTATTTCGCAACAAAGTAACCTTCACTCATGCTGCCAAACATACCCTTGTAAAACTGACTATCCTACCGATCCTTGACTTTGGCGATGTCATTTACAAAATAGCCTCCAACACTCTACTCAGCAAATTGGATGCAGTCTATCACAGTGCCATCCGTTTTGTCACCAAAGCCCCATACACTACCCACCACTGCGACCTGTATGCTCTCGTTGGCTGGCCCTCGCTTCATATTCATTGCCAAACCCACTGGCTCCAGGTCATCTGTAAGTCTTTGCTAGGTAAAGCCCCGCCTTATATCAGCTCACTGGTCACCATAGCAGCATCCACCCATAGCATGGGCTCCTTCAGGTATATTTCTCTGGGCACCACCAAAGCCACTTCCTTCTTAGGCCACCTTTCCTTCCAGTTCTCTACTGCCAATGACTGGAAAGAACTGCAAAAATCACTGAAGCTGGAGACTTATATCTCCCTCACTAGCTTGAAGCAACAGCTGTCAGATCAGCTCACAGATCACTGCACATAGCCTATCTACCGCATCCCCATACAATTATTTATTTTATTTAATTTGCTCCTTTGCAACCCTGTATCTCTACTTGCACACTCATCTTCTGCACATCTATCACTCCAGCTTTTAATTGCTATATTGTATTTATTTTGCCACGATGGCCTATTTATTGCCTTACCTCCCTTATCCTACCTCACTTGCACACACTGTATATATATTTTTGTATTTTGTTATTGACTGTATGTTTGTTTATTCCATGTGTAACTCTGTTGTTGTTTGTATCGCACTCTTGGCCACTCTTGGCTTCATCTGTAAATTGGCCAGGTCGCAATTGTAAATGAGAACTTGTTCTAAACTAGACTACCTGGTTAAATAATGGTGAAATAAAAATAAAAAAGTATTTTTTTGTTTCAGTCTCCTCCATCTTCCACCAACCAAAGTTAATTGTAAGGATTGTTGTTCCTGTTGTCAGTTAGGATCACCACTTTATTTTAAAATGTGAAATATCAGAATAATAGTACTGAGAATTATTTATTTTAGCTTTAATTTCTTTAATCACATTCCCAGTGTGTCAGAAGTTTACATACACTCAATTCGTATTTGGTAGCATTGCCATTAAATTGTTTAACTTGGGTCAAACGTTTCGGGAAGCCTTCCACAAGCTTTTCACAATAATTTGGGTGAATTCTGGCCCATTCCTCCTGACAGAGCTGGTGTAACTGAGTCAGTGCACCAGTGAAGTGCACCAGTCCCTCCTGCAGAAAAGCACCCGCACAACATGATGCTGCCACCCCCGTGTTTCATGGTTGGGATGGTGTTCTTCGGCTGCAAGCCTCCCCCTTTTTCCTTCAAAGATAACGATGGTCATTATGGCCAAACAGTTATCTTTATGTTTAATCAGACCAGAGGACATTTCTCAAAAAGTACGATCTTTGTCCCATGCACAGTTGCAAACCGTAGTCTGGCTTTTTTATGGCAGTTTTTGAGCAGTGGCTTCTTCCTTGCTGAGTGGCCTTTCAGGTTATGTCGATATAGGACTATTTTTACTGTGGATATAGATACTTCAGCATCTTCACACGGTCCTTTACTGTTTTTCTGGGATTGATTTGCACTTTTCGCACCAAAGTACATTAATCTCTAGGAGACAGAATGCCTCTCCTTCCTGAGCGATATGATGGCTGCATGTTCCCCATGGTGTTTATACTTGCGTACTATTGTTTGTACAGATGAACGTGGTGCCTTCAGGCGTTTGGAAATGGCTCCCGAGGATGTTTTGTCTTATTTCTTTTGATTTCCCCATGATGTCAAGCAAAGAGTCACTGAGTTTGAAGGTGGGCCTTGAAATACATCCACATTTACACCTCCAATTGACTGAAATGATGTCAATTAGTCAATCAGAAGCTTCTAAAGCCATGACATAATTTTCTGGAATTTTCCAAGCTGTTTAAAGGCACAATCAACTTAGTGTATGTACATTTCTGTCCCACTGGAATAGTGATACTGTGAATTATAAGTGAAATAATCTGTCGGTAAACTATTTTTGGAAAAATGTCCTAACCGACTTGCAAAACTATAGTTTGTTGACAAGAAATTTGTGGAGTGGTTGAAAAATTTGAATGGCTCCAACCTAAGTGTTTGTAAACTTCTGACTTCAGCTGTATGTGGGGAATACAACCATCCCAGCTCTACACATTTTCCTGTAAAGAGACAGAATCATTGGATCATTTGTTTTGGGACTGTCCATATGTAGTTTGTTTTGGGTTGCAGGTTCAGCAATGGTAGAATAATTACAACATTTACTTGTAGAATCTATGAGAATCGGAAGGTTCAGGTTCAGCAATTTTGTGAAACATCACAGCACAGTTGAAAAATATATGGTAAATAGAATTCAAACTCAATGGTGTTCAGAGACAGATGGGAGAGGTTGAGTGGACCTGAAGGATGGGACTAAAAACAAACAAAAAATAACTATTGTAAAATGTAAAGTTAGTCAAAGGTTGGGACACACCTACTAATTTGAGTGTTTTTGTTTATTTTTACTATTTATAAGAAGAAGAGACTTGCTTGGGCCAGGATTACGATTATTAACAGCTATACAGGGAGGTCCCATTATTAACAGCTATAGAGAAGTCCCATTAACAAATATACAAAGAGTTCCCATTAACAGCTATAGAAGTGGTCACATTAACAGCTATACAGAGAAGTTTATTAACATCTATAGAGAGAGGTCTCATTAACAAATATACAGAGAGGTCTCATTAACAAATATACAGAGAGGTCTCATTAACAAATATACAAAGAGGTCCCATTAACAGCTATAGAAGTGGTCCCATTAACAGCTATACAGAGAGGTCTCATTAACAAATATACAGAGAGGTCCCATTAACAGCTATAGAAGTGGTCCCATTAACAGCTATACAGAGAGGTCTCATTAACAAATATACAGAGAGGTCCCATTAACAAATATACAAAGAGGTCCCATTAACAGCTATACAGAGAGGTCCCATTAACAAATATACAAAGAGGTCCCATTAACAAATATACAAAGAGGTCCCATTAACAAATATACAAAGAGGTCCCATTAACAGCTATACAGAGAGGTCCCATTAACAAATATATAGAGAGGTCCCATTAACAAATATACAAAGAGATCCCATTAACAGCTATACAGAGAGGTCCCATTAACAAATATACAGAGAGGTCCCATTAACAAATATACAAAGAGGTCCCATTAACAAATATACAAAGAGGTCCCATTAACAGCTATACAGAGAGGTCCCATTAACAGCTATAGAAGTGGTCCCATTAACAGCTATACAGAGAGGTCTCATTAACAAATATACAGAGAGGTCCCATTAACAAATATACAAAGAGGTCCCATTAACAGCTATACAGAGAGGTCCCATTAACAAATATACAAAGAGGTCCCATTAACAAATATACAAAGAGGTCCCATTAACAAATATACAAAGAGGTCCCATTAACAAATATACAGAGAGGTCCCATTAACAAATATATAGAGAGGTCCCATTAACAAATATACAAAGAGGTCCCATTAACAGCTATACAGAGAGGTCCCATTAACAAATATACAGAGAGGTCCCATTAACAAATATACAGAGAGGTCCCATTAACAAATATACAAAGAGGTCCCATTAACAGCTATACAGAGAGGTCCCATTAACAAATATACAGAGAGGTCCCATTAACAAATATACAAAGAGGTCCCATTAACAAATATACAAAGAGGTCCCATTAACAGCTATACAGAGAGGTCCCATTAACAAATATATAGAGAGGTCCCATTAACAAATATACAAAGAGGTCCCATTAACAGCTATACAGAGAGGTCCCATTAACAAATATACAGAGAGGTCCCATTAACAAATATACAGAGAGGTCCCATTAACAAATATACAAAGAGGTCCCATTAACAAATATACAAAGAGGTCCCATTAACAAATATACAAAGAGGTCCCATTAACAAATATACAAAGAGGTCCCATTAACAAATATACAGAGAGGTCCCATTAACAAATATACAGAGAGGTCCCATTAACAAATATACAAAGAGGTCCCATTAACAAATATACAAAGAGGTCCCATTAACAAATATACAGAGAGGTCCCATTAACAAATATACAGAGAGGTCCCATTAACAAATATACAAAGAGGTCCCATTAACAGCTATAGAAATGGTCACATTAACAGCTATACAGAGAAGTATATTAGCAGCTATACAGAGGTCCCATTAACAAATATACAAAGAGGTCCCATTAACAGCTATACAGAGAGGTCCCATAACAGCTATACAGACATCCCATTAACAGCTATACAGAGACATCCCACAGCTACAAAGAGACATAACAGCTAAACAGAGATCCCATTAACAGCTATAAAGAGAGGTCCCGGTCGCATTCACAGGTAGTATCACATTTTCATTTCATTTCATTACAGTACAACGGTTTGATTTGTTTGATCGTAGCTAGCTACACAGCTAGCTACATAGCCGTCTTTGTATCAAAGATAACTGTGTAGTCTAGAGCGATTTTCTAGGTTAGCTAGCCAGCTATTGTCGTTCTTTTAACGCAACGTAACATAAACAACACTACTAGCTAGCCAGCTAGCCCCCGAATAGCAGCACTGCAGAAACTATTACACTCAACGGAACGACTTGATTAGTGTAGTGTCAACAACGCACCCACTGCCAGCTAGCCTACTTCAGCAGTACTGTATCATTTAATCATTTTAGTCAATAAGATTCTTGCTACGTAGCTTAACTTTCTGAACATTCGAGACGTGTAGTCCACTTGTCATTCCAATCTCCTTTGCATTAGCGTAGCCTCTTCTGTAGCCTGTCAACTATGTGTCTGTTTATCCCTGTTCTCTCCTCTCTGCACAGACCATACAAACGCTCCACACCGCGTGGCCGCGGCCACCCTAATCTGGTGGTCCCAGCGCACGACCCACGTGGAGTTCCAGGTCTCCGGTAGCCTCTGGAACTGCCAATCTGCGGTCAACAAGGCAGAGTTCATCTCAGCCTATGCCTCCCTCCAGTCCCTCGACTTCTTGGCACTGACGGAAACATGGATCACCACAGACAACACTGCTACTCCTACTGCTCTCTCTTCGTCCGCCCACGTGTTCTCGCACACCCCGAGAGCTTCTGGTCAGCGGGGTGGTGGCACCGGGATCCTCATCTCTCCCAAGTGGTCATTCTCTCTTTCTCCCCTTACCCATCTGTCTATCGCCTCCTTTGAATTCCATGCTGTCACAGTTACCAGCCCTTTCAAGCTTAACATCCTTATCATTTATCGCCCTCCAGGTTCCCTCGGAGAGTTCATCAATGAGCTTGATGCCTTGATAAGCTCCTTTCCTGAGGACGGCTCACCTCTCACTGTTCTGGGCGACTTTAACCTCCCCACGTCTACCTTTGACTCATTCCTCTCTGCCTCCTTCTTTCCACTCCTCTCCTCACAAGGCAGGCAAAACGCTCGACGTCATCTTTACTAGATGCTGTTCTTCCACTAACCTCATTGCAACTCCCCTCCAAGTCTCCGACCACTACCTTGTATCCTTTTCCCTCTCGCTCTCATCCAACACCTCCCACACTGCCCCTACTCGGATGGTATCGCGCCGTCCCAACCTTCGCTCTCTCTCCCCCGCTACTCTCTCCTCTTCCATCCTATCATCTCTTCCCTCCGCTCAAACCTTCTCCAACCTATCTCCTGATTCTGCCTCCTCAACCCTCCTCTCCTCCCTCTCTGCATCCTTTGACTCTCTATGTCCCCTATCCTCCAGGCCGGCTCGGTCCTCCCCTCCCGCTCCGTGGCTCGATGACTCATTGCGAGCTCACAGAACAGGGCTCCGGGCAGCCGAGCGGAAATGGAGGAAAACTCGCCTCCCTGCGGACCTGGCATCCTTTCACTCCCTCCTCTCTACATTTTCCTCCTCTGTCTCTGCTGCTAAAGCCACTTTCTACCACGCTAAATTCCAAGCATCTGCCTCTAACCCTAGGAAGCTCTTTGCCACCTTCTCCTCCCTCCTGAATCCTCTTCCCCCTCCACCCCCCTCCTCCCTCTCTGCAGATGATTTCGTCAACCATTTTGAAAAGAAGGTTGACGACATCCGATCCTCGTTTGCTAAGTCAAACGACACCGCTGGTTCTGCTCACACTGCCCTACCCTGTGCTCTGACCTCTTTCTCCCCTCTCTCTCCAGATGAAATCTCGCGTCTTGTGACGGCCGGCCGCCCAACAACCTGCCCGCTTGACCCTATCCTCTCCTCTCTTCTCCAGACCATTTCCGGAGACCTTCTCCCTTACCTCACCTCGCTCATCAACTCATCCCTGACCGCTGGCTACGTCCCTTCCGTCTTCAAGAGAGTGAGAGTTGCACCCCTTCTGAAAAAACCTACACTCGATCCCTCCGATGTCAACAACTACAGACCAGTATCCCTTCTTTCTTTTCTCTCCAAAACTCTTGAACGTGCCGTCCTTGGCCAGCTCTCCCGCTATCTCTCTCTGAATGACCTTCTTGATCCAAATCAGTCAGGTTTCAAGACTAGTCATTCAACTGAGACTGCTCTCCTCTGTATCACGGAGGCGCTCCGCACTGCTAAAGCTAACTCTCTCTCCTCTGCTCTCATCCTTCTAGATCTATCGGCTGCCTTCGATACTGTGAACCATCAGATCCTCCTCTCCACCCTCTCCGAGTTGGGCATCTCCGGCGCGGCCCACGCTTGGATTGCGTCCTACCTGACAGGTCGCTCCTACCAGGTGGCGTGGCGAGAATCTGTCTCCTCACCACGCGCTCTCACCACTGGTGTCCCCCAGGGCTCTGTTCTAGGCCCTCTCCTATTCTCGCTATACACCAAGTCACTTGGCTCTGTCATAACCTCACATGGTCTCTCCTGTCATTGCTATGCAGACGACACACAACTAATCTTCTCCTTTCCCCCTTCTGATGACCAGGTGGCGAATCGCATCTCTGCATGTCTGGCAGACATATCAGTGTGGATGACGGATCACCACCTCAAGCTGAACCTCGGCAAGACGGAGCTGCTCTTCCTCCCGGGAAGGACTGCCCGTTCCATGATCTCGCCATCACGGTTGACAACTCCATTGTGTCCTCCTCCCAGAGCGCCAAGAACCTTGGCGTGATCCTGGACAACACCCTGTCGTTCTCAACCAACATCAAGGCAGTGGCCCGTTCCTGTAGGTTCATGCTCTACAACATCCGCAGAGTACGACCCTGCCTCACACAGGAAGCGGCGCAGGTCCTAATCCAGGCACTTGTCATCTCCCGTCTGGATTACTGCAACTCGCTGTTGGCTGGGCTCCATGCCTGTGCCATTAAACCCCTTCAACTCATCCAGAACGCCGCAGCCCGTCTGGTGTTCAACCTTCCCAAGTTCTCTCACGTCACCCCGCTCCTCCGTTCTCTCCACTGGCTTCCAGTTGAAGCTCGCATCCGCTACAAGACCATGGTGCTTGCCTACGGAGCTGTGAGGGGAACGGCACCTCAGTACCTCCAGGCTCTGATCAGGCCCTACACCCAAACAAGGGCACTGCGTTCATCCACCTCTGGCCTGCTCGCCTCCCTACCACTGAGGAAGTACAGCTCCCGCTCAGCCCAGTCAAAACTGTTCGCTGCTCTGGCCCCCCAATGGTGGAACAAACTCCCTCACAACGCCAGGACAGCGGAGTCAATCACCACCTGCCGGAGACACCTGAAACCCCACCTCTTTAAGGAATACCTAGGATAGGATAAGTAATCCCTCTCACCCCCCCCTTTCAGATTTAGATGCACTATTGTAAAGTGACTGTTCCACTGGATGTCATAAGGTGAATGCACCAATTTGTAAGTCGCTCTGGATAAGAGCGTCTGCTAAATGACTTAAATGTAAATGTAAATGTCCCATAACAGCTATACAGAGAGAACACATCAACAGCTATACAGGGAAGTACCATTAACAGCTATAGATTGAAGTCCCATTAACAGTGGGTGCATGTACCATTCCACTTTAATTAAAGTTGTCTGTCTTAATGCCCATGCAGATTTATTGCAGGGTTGGAGTAAAATAATAAGAGAAAAAATAGGGAGCTAAAGAAGGAGAGAAATGGAGAGAGGTGGAGGTGGGAGCTAAATAAGAAGAGAAAAGGAGAGGTGGAGGTGGGAGCTAAAGAAGAAGAGAAAAGGAGAGAGGTGGAGGTGGGAGCTAAAGAAGAAGAGAAAAGGAGAAAGGTGGAGGTGGGAGCTAAAGAAGAAGAGAAAGGGAGAAAGGTGGAGGTGGGAGCTAAAGAAGAAGAGAAAAGGAGAAAGGTGGAGGTGGGAGCTAAAGAAGAAGAGAAAATGAGAGGTGGAGGTGGGAGCTAAAGAAGAAGAGAAAAGGTGAGAGGTGGAGGTGGGAGCTAAAGAAGAAGAGAAAGGGAGAGAGGTGGAGGTGGGAGCTAAAGAAGAAGAGAAAATGAGAGAGGTGGGAGCTAAAGAAGAAGAGAAAAGGAGAGAGGTGGAGGTGGGAGCTAAAGAAGAAGAGAAAAGGAGAGGTGGAGGTGGGAGCTAAAGAAGAAGAGAAAAGGAGAGAGGTGGAGGTGGGAGCTAAAGAAGAAGAGAAAAGGAGAAAGGTGGAGGTGGGAGCTAAAGAAGAAGAGAAAGGGAGAGAGGTGGAGGTGGGAGCTAAAGAAGAAGAGAAAAGGAGAGAGGTGGAGGTGGGAGCTAAAGAAGAAGAGAAAAGGAGAGAGGTGGGAGCTAAAGAAGAAGAGTAAAGGAGAGAGGTGGAGGTGGGAGGTAAAGAAGAAGAGAAAAGGAGAGGTGGAGGTGGGAGCTAAAGAAGAAGAGAAAAGGAGAGGTGGAGGTGGGAGCTAAAGAAGAAGAGAAAAGGAGAGGTGGAGGTGGGAGCTAAATAAGAAAGAGAAAAGGAGAGGTGGAGGTGGGAGCTAAATAAGAAGAGAAAAGGAGAGGTGGAGGTGGGAGCTAAAGAAGAAGAGAAAAGCAGAGGTGGAGGTGGGACTAAAGAAGAAGAGAAAAGGAGAGAGGTGGGAGCTAAATAAGAAGAGAAAAGGAGAGGTGGAGGTGGGAGCTAAAGAAGAAGAGAAAGGGAGAGAGGTGGGAGCTAAAGAAGAAGAGAAAAGGAGAGAGGTGGAGGTGGGAGCTAAAGAAGAAGAGAAAAGGAGAGGTGGAGGTGGGAGCTAAAGAAGAAGAAAAGGAAAGGAGAGAGGTGGGAGCTAAAGAAGAAGAGAAAAGGAGAGAGGTGGGAGCTAAATAAGAAGAGAAAAGGAGAGGTGGAGGTGGGAGCTAAAGAAGAAGAGAAAATGAGAGAGGTGGGAGCTAAAGAAGAAGAGAAAAGGAAAGAGGTGGGAGCTGAAGAAGAGAAAAGGAGAGAGGTGGGAGCTAAAGAAGAAGAGAAAAGGAGAGAGGTGGGAGCTAAATAAGAAGAGAAAAGGAGAGGTGGAGGTGGGAGCTAAATAAGAAGAGAAAAGGAGAGGTGGAGGTGGGTGCTAAAGAAGAAGAGAAACGGAGAGAGGTGGAGGTGGGAGGTAAAGAATAAGAGAAAAGGAGAGAGGTGGGAGCTAAATAAGAAGAGAAAAGGAGAGAGGTGGAGGTGGGAGCTAAAGAAGAAGAGAAAAGGAGAGGTGGAGGTGGGAGCTAAAGAAGAAGAGAAAAGGAGAGGTGGAGGTGGGAGCTAAAGAAGAAGAGAAAAGGAGAGGTGGAGGTGGGAGCTAAAGAAGAAGAGAAAAGGAGAGGTGGAGGTGGGAGCTAAAGAAGAAGAGAAAAGGAAAGAGGTGGGAGCTGAAGAAGAGAAAATGAGAGAGGTGGGAGCTAAAGAAGAAGAGAAAAGGAGAGAGGTGGGAGCTAAAGAAGAAGAGAAAAGAGAGAGGTGGAGGTGGGAGCTAAAGAAGAAGAGAAACGGAGAGAGGTGGGAGCTAAAGAAGAAGAGAAAAGGAGAGAGATGGGAGCTAAAGAAGAAGAGAAAAGAGAGAGAGGTGGGAGCTAAATAAGAAGAGAAAAGGAGAGGTGGAGGTGGGAGCTAAAGAAGAAGGAAAGGAGAGAGGTGGGAGCTAAAGAAGAAGAGAAAAGGAGAGGTGGAGGTGGGAGCAAAAGAAGAAGAGAAAAGGAGAGGTGGAGGTGGGAGCTAAAGAAGAAGAGAAAAGGAGAGAGGTGGAGGTGGGAGCTAAAGAAGAAGAGAAAAGGAGAGAGGTGGGAGCTAAAGAAGAAGAGTAAAGGAGAGAGGTGGAGGTGGGAGGTAAAGAAGAAGAGAAAAGGAGAGGTGGAGGTGGGAGGTAAAGAAGAAGAGAAAAGGAGAGGTGGAGGTGGGAGCTAAAGAAGAAGAGAAAAGGAGAGGTGGAGGTGGGAGCTAAATAAGAAGAAAAGGAGAGGTGGAGGTGGGAGCTAAATAAGAAGGGAAAAGGAGAGGTGGAGGTGGGAGCTAAAGAAGAAGAGAAAGCAGAGGTGGAGGTGGGAGTAAAGAAGAAGAGAAACGGGAGAGGTGGGAGCTAAATAAGAAGAGAAAAGGAGAGGTGGAGGTGGGAGCTAAAGAAGGAAACGGAGAGAGGTGGGAGCTAAAGAAGAAGAGAAAGGAGAGAGGTAAGAAGAGGAGGTGGAGGTGGGAGCTAAAGAAGAAGAGAAAGAGAGGTGGGAGCTAAAGAAGAGAGAAAAGGAGGAGGTGGGAAATAAGAAGAGAAAAGAGAGGTGGAGGTGGGAGGTAAAGAAGAAGAGAAAAGGAGAGGTGCAGGTGGGAGCTAAATAAGAAAGAAAAAGAGGTGGAGGTGGGAGCTAAAGAAGAAGAGAAACGGAGAGAGGTGGAGGTGGGAGCTAAAGAAGAAGAGAAAAGGAGAGGTGGAGGTGGGAGCTAAAGAAGAAGAGAAAGGAGAGAGGTGGAGGTGGGAGCTAAAGAAGAAGAGAAAAGGAGAGGTGGAGGTGGGAGCTAAAGAAGAAGAGAAAAGGAGAGAGGTGGAGGTGGGAGGTAAAGAATAAGAGAAAGGAGAGAGGTGGGAGCTAAATAAGAAGAGAAAAGGAGAGAGGTGGGAGCTAAATAAGAAGAGAAAAGGAGAGAGGTGGAGGTGGGAGCTAAATAAGAAGAGAAAAGGAGAGGTGGAGGTGGGAGCTAAATAAGAAGAGAAAAGAGAGGTGGAGGTGGGAGCTAAATAAAAGAAAAGGAGAGGTGGAGGTGGGAGCTAAAGAAGAAGAGAAAGGTGGAGGTGGGAGCTAAAGAAGAAGAGAAAAGAGGTGGGAGCTGAAGAAGAGAAAAGGAGAGAGGTGGGAGCTAAAGAAGAAGAGAAAAGAGAGAGGTGGGAGCTAAATAAGAAGAGAAAAGGAGAGGTGGAGGTGGGAGCTAAATAAGAAGAGAAAAGGAGAGGTGGAGGTGGGAGCTAAAGAAGAAGAGAAACGGAGAGAGGTGGGAGCTAAAGAAGAAGAGAAACGGAGAGAGATGGGAGCTAAAGAAGAAGAGAAAAGGAGAGAGGTGGGAGCTAAATAAGAAGAGAAAAGGAGAGGTGGAGGTGGGAGCTAAAGAAGAAGCGAAACGGAGAGAGGTGGGAGCTAAAGAAGAAGAGAAAAGGAGAGGTGGAGGTGGGAGCTAAATAAGAAGAGAAAAGGAGAGGTGGAGGTGGGAGCTAAATAAGAAGAGAAAAGGAGAGGTGGAGGTGGGAGCTAAAGAAGAAGAGAAACGGAGAGAGGTGGAGGGGAGCTAAAGAAGAAGAGAAAAGGAGAGGTGGAGGTGGGAGCTAAAGAATAAGAGAAACGGAGAGAGGTGGGAGCTAAAGAAGAAGAAAAAGTTGAGGTGGAGGTGGGAGCTAAAGAAGAAGAGAAAAGGAGAGGTGGAGGTGGGAGCTAAAGAAGAAGAGAAAAGGAGAGGTGGAGGTGGGAGCTAAAGAAGAAGAGAAAAGGAGAGGTGGAGGTGGGAGCTAAAGAAGAAGAGAAAGGAGAGAGGTGGAGGTGGGAGGTAAAGAATAAGAGAAAAGGAGAGAGGTGGGAGCTAAATAAGAAGAGAAAAGGAGAGGTGGGAGCTAAATAAGAAGAGAAAAGGAGAGAGGTGGAGGTGGGAGCTAAATAAGAAGAGAAAATGAGAGGTGGAGGTGGGAGCTAAATAAGAAGAGAGGAGAGGTGGAGGTGGGAGCTAAATAAGAAGAGAAAAGGAGAGGTGGAGGTGGGAGCTAAAGAAGAAGAGAAACGGAGAGAGGTGGGAGCTAAAGAAGAAGAGAAAAGGAAAGAGGTGGGAGCTGAAGAAGAGAAAAGGAGAGAGGTGGGAGCTAAAGAAGAAGAGAAAAGAAGGTGGGAGCTAAATAAGAAAGAAAAGGAGAGGTGGAGGTGGGAGCTAAATAAGAAGAGAAAAGGAGAGGTGGAGGTGGGAGCTAAAGAAGAAGAGAAACGGAGAGAGGTGGAGATGGGAGCTAAATAAGAAGAGAAAAGGAGAGAGATGGGAGCTAAAGAAGAAGAGAAAAGGAGAGAGGTGGGAGCTAAATAAGAAGAGAAAAGGAGAGGTGGAGGTGGGAGCTAAAGAAGAAGCGAAACGGAGAGAGGTGGGAGCTAAAGAAGAAGAGAAAAGGAGAGGTGGAGGTGGGAGCTAAATAAGAAGAGAAAAGGAGAGGTGGAGGTGGGAGCTAAATAAGAAGAGAAAAGGAGAGGTGGAGGTGGGAGCTAAAGAAGAAGAGAAACGGAGAGAGGTGGGAGCTAAAGAAGAAGAGAAAAGGAGAAGGTCGGAGCTAGAATAAGAAGAGAAAAGGAGAGGTGGAGGTGGGAGAGAAACGGAGAGAGGTGGGAGCTAAAGAAGAAGAGAAAAGGAGAGAGGTGGGAGCTAAAGAAGAAGAGAAAAGGAGAGGTGGAGGTGGGAGTAAAGAAGAAGAGAAAAGGAGAGGTGGAGGTGGGAGCTAAATAAGAAGAGAAAAGGAGAGGTGGAGGTGGGAGCTAAAGAAGAAGAGAAAGGAGAGAGGTGGAGGTGGGAGCTAAAGAAGAAGAGAAAAGGAGAGGTGGAGGTGGGAGCTAAAGAAGAAGAGAAAAGGAGAGGTGGAGGTGGGAGCTAAAGAAGAAGAGAAAAGGAGAGGTGGAGGTGGGAGGCTAAAGAATAAGAGAAACGGAGAGAGGTGGAGGTGGGAGGTAAAGAAGAAGAGAAAAGGAGAGGTGGAGGTGGGAGCTAAATAAGAAGAGAAAAGGAGAGGTGGAGGTGGGAGCTAAAGAAGAAGAGAAACGGAGAGAGGTGGAGATGGGAGCTAAAGAAGAAGAGAAAAGGAGAGGTGGAGGTGGGAGGTAAGAGAAACGGAGGAGGTGGGAGCTAAAGAAGAAGAGAAAAGTTGAGGTGGAGGTGGGAGCTAAAGAAGAAGAGAAAAGGAGAGGTGGAGGTGGGAGCTAAAGAAGAAGAGAAAAGGAGAGGTGGAGGTGGGAGCTAAAGAAGAAGAGAAAAGGAGAGGTGGAGGTGGGAGCTAAAGAAGAAGAGAAACGGAGAGAGGTGGAGGTGGGAGGTAAAGAATAAAGAAAAGAGAAGGTGGGAGCTAAATAAGAAGAGAAAAGGAGAGAGGTGGGAGCTAAATAAGAAGAGAAAAGAGAGAGGTGGAGGTGGGAGCTAAATAAGAAGAGAAAATGAGAGGTGGAGGTGGGAGCTAAAGAAGAAGAGAAAAGGAGAGGTGGAGGTGGGAGCTAAATAAGAAGAGAAAAGAGAGGTGGAGGTGGGAGCTAAAGAAGAAGAGAAACGGAGAGGTGGGAGCTAAAGAAGAAGAGAAAAGGAAAGAGGTGGGAGCTGAAGAAGAGAAAAGGAGAGAGGTGGGGAGAGAAGAAGAGAAAAGGAGGAGGTGGGAGCTAAATAAGAAGAGAAAAGAGAGGTGGAGGTGGGAGCTAAATAAGAAGAGAAAAGGGAGAGGTGGAGGTGGGAGCTAAAGAAGAAGAGAAACGGAGAGAGGTGGAGATGGGAGCTAAATAAGAAGAGAAAAGGAGAGAGATGGGAGCTAAAGAAGAAGAGAAAAGGAGAGAGGTGGGAGCTAAAAAGAGAGAAAAGGAGAGGTGGAGGTGGGAGCTAAAGAAGAAGCGAAACGGAGAGAGGTGGGAGCTAAAGAAGAAGAGAAAAGGAGAGGTGGAGGTGGGAGCTAAATAAGAAGAGAAAAGGAGAGGTGGAGGTGGGAGCTAAATAAGAAGAGAAAAGGAGAGGTGGAGGTGGGAGCTAAAGAAGAAAGAAACGGAGAGAGGTGGGAGCTAAAGAAGAAGAGAAAAGGAGAGGTGGAGGTGGAGCTAAATAAGAAGAGAAAAGGAGAGGTGGAGGTGGGAGCTAAAGAAGAAGAGAAACGGAGAGAGGTGGGAGCTAAAGAAGAAGAGAAAAGGAGGTGGAGGTGGGAGCTAAATAAGAAGAGAAAAGGAGAGGTGGAGGTGGGAGGTAAAGAAGAAGAGAAAAGGAGAGGTGCAGGTGGGAGCTAAATAAGAAGAGAAAAGGAGAGGTGGAGGTGGGAGCTAAAGAAGAAGAGAAACGGAGAGAGGTGGAGGTGGGAGCTAAAGAAGAAGAGAAAAGGAGAGGTGGAGGTGGGAGCTAAAGAAGAAGAGAAAAGGAGAGGTGGAGGTGGGAGCTAAAGAAGAAGAGAAAAGGAGAGGTGGAGGTGGGAGGTAAAGAATAAGAGAAACGGAGAGAGGTGGAGGTGGGAGGTAAAGAATAAGAGAAAAGGAGAGAGGTGGGAGCTAAATAAGAAGAGAAAAGGAGGAGGTGGGAGCTAAAGAAGAAGAGAAAAGGAGAGAGGTGGAGGTGGGAGCTAAATAAGAAAGAAAAGGAGAGGTGGAGGTGGGAGCTAAATAAGAAGAGAAAAGGAGAGGTGGAGGTGGGAGCTAAATAAGAAGAGAAAAGGAGAGGTGGAGGTGGGAGCTAAAGAAGAAGAGAAACGGAGAGAGGTGGGAGCTGAAGAAGAAGAGAAAAGGGAGGTGGGAGCTAAAGAAGAAGAGAAAAGGAGAGAGGTGGGAGCTAAAGAAGAAGAGAAAAGGAGGAGGTGGGAGCTAAATAAGAAGAGAAAAGGAGAGGTGGAGGTGGGAGCTAAATAAGAAGAGAAAAGGAGAGGTGGAGGTGGGAGCTAAAGAAGAAGAGAAAGGAGAGAGGTGGGAGCTAAAGAAGAAGAGAAAAGGAAAGAAGAAGAAGAGAAAAGGAGAGAGGTGGGAGCTAAAGAAGAAGAGAAAAGGAGAGAGGTGGGAGCTAAATAAGAAGAGAAAAGAGAGGTGGAGGTGGGAGCTAAATAAGAGAGAAAAGGAGAGGTGGAGGTGGGAGCTAAAGAAGAAGAGAAACGGAAAGGTGGGAGCTAAAGAAGAAGGTGGAGGATGGGAGCTAAAGAAGAAGAGAAAAGGTGGAGGTGGGAGCTAAATAAGAAGAGAAAAGGAGAGGTGGAGGTGGGAGCTAAAGAAGAAGAACGGAAGGTGGGAGCTAAAGAAGAAGAGAAAAGGAGAGGTGGAGGTGGGAGCTAAATAAGAAGAGAAAAGAGAGGTGGAGGTGGGAGCTAAATAAGAAGAGAAAAGGAGAGGTGGAGGTGGGAGCTAAAGAAGAAGAGAAACGGAGAGGTGGAGATGGGAGCTAAAGAAGAAAGAAAAGAAAAGCTAAAGAATAAGAGAAACGGAGAGAGGTGGGAGCTAAAGAAGAAGAGAAAAGTTGAGGTGGAGGTGGGAGCTAAAGAAGAAGAGAAAAGGAGAGGTGGAGGTGGGAGCTAAAGAAGAAGAGAAAAGGAGAGAGGTGGAGGTGGGAGCTAAAGAAGAAGAGAAAAGGAGAGAGGTGGAGGTGGGAGATAAAGAAGAAGAGAAAAGGAGAGAGGTGGAGGTGGGAGATAAAGAAGAAGAGAAAAGGAGAGAGGTGGAGGTGGGAGCTAAAGAAGAAGAGAAAAGGAGAGGTGGAGGTGGGAGCTAAATAAGAAGAGAAAAGGAGAGGTGGAGGTGGGAGCTAAAGAAGAAGAGAAACGGAGAGAGGTGGAGATGGGAGCTAAATAAGAGAAAAAGAGGTGGAGGTGGGAGCTAAATAAGAAGAGAAAAGGGGAGGTGGAGGTGGGAGCTAAAGAAGAAGAGAAACGGAGAGAGGTGGAGATGGGAGCTAAAGAAGAAGAGAACAGGAGAGGTGGAGGTGGGAGCTAAAGAATAAGAGAAACGGAGAGAGGTGGGAGCTAAAGAAGAAGAGAAAAGTTGAGGTGGAGGTGGGAGCTAAAGAAGAAGAGAAAAGGAGAGGTGGAGGTGGGAGCTAAAGAAGAAGAGAAAAGGAGAGGTGGAGGTGGGAGCTAAAGAAGAAGAGAAAAGGAGAGGTGGAGGTGGGAGGTAAAGAATAAGAGAAAAGGAGAGAGGTGGAGGTGGGGGAGAATAAGAGAAAAGGAGAAGGTGGGAGCTAAATAAGAAGAGAAAGGTGGAGGTGGGAGCTAAATAAGAAAGAAAAGGAGAGGTGGAGGTGGGAGCTAAATAAGAAGAGAAAAGGAGAGGTGGAGGTGGGAGCTAAATAAGAAGAGAAAAGGAGAGGTGGAGGTGGGAGCTAAATAAGAAGAGAAAAGAGAGGTGGAGGTGGGAGCTAAAGAAGAAGAGAAACGGAAGAGGTGGGAGCTAAAGGAAGAGAAAAGGGAGGTGGGAGCTGAAGAAGAGAAAAGGAGAGAGGTGGGAGCTAAAGAAGAAGAGAAAAGGAGGAGGTGGGAGCTAAATAAAAGAGAAAAGAGAGGTGGAGGTGGGAGCTAAAAAGAAAGAAAAGGAGAGGTGGAGGTGGGAGCTAAAGAAGAAGAGAAACGGAGAGAGGTGGGAGCTAAAGAAGAAGAGAAAAGGAAAGAGGTGGGAGCTGAAGAAGAGAAAAGGAGAGAGGTGGGAGCTAAAGAAGAAGAGAAAAGGAGAGAGGTGGGAGCTAAATAAGAAGAGAAAAGGAGAAGTGGAGGTGGGAGCTAAATAAGAAGAGAAAAGGAGAGGTGGAGGTGGGAGCTAAAGAAGAAGAGAAACGGAAGAGGTGGGAGCTAAAGAAGAAGAGAAACGGAGAGAGGTGGGAGCTAAAGAAGAAGAGAAAAGGAGAGAGGTGGGAGCTAAATAAGAAGAGAAAAGGAGAGGTGGAGGTGGGAGCTAAAAAGAAGAACGGAGAGAGGTGGGAGCTAAAGGAAGAGAAAAGGAGAGGTGGAGGTGGGAGCTAAATAAGAAGAGAAAAGGAGAGGTGGAGGTGGGAGCTAAATAAGAAGAGAAAAGGAGAGGTGGAGGTGGGAGCTAAAGAAGAAGAGAAACGGAGAGAGGTGGAGATGGGAGCTAAAGAAGAAGAGAAAAGGAGAGGTGGAGGTGGGAGCTAAAGAATAAGAGAAACGGAGAGAGGTGGGAGCTAAAGAAGAAGAGAAAAGTTGAGGTGGAGGTGGGAGCTAAAGAAGAAGAGAAAAGGAGAGGTGGAGGTGGGAGCTAAAGAAGAAGAGAAAAGGAGAGAGGTGGAGGTGGGAGCTAAAGAAGAAGAGAAAAGGAGAGAGGTGGAGGTGGGAGATAAAGAAGAAGAGAAAAGGAGAAGGTGGAGGTGGGAGATAAAGAAGAAGAGAAAAGGAGAGAGGTGGAGGTGGGAGCTAAAAAGAAAGAAGGTGGAGGTGGGAGCTAAAAAGAAGAGAAAAGAGAGGTGGAGGTGGGAGCTAAAGAAGAAGAGAAACGGAGAGAGGTGGAGATGGGAGCTAAATAAGAAGAGAAAAGGAGAGGTGGAGGTGGGAGCTAAATAAGAAGAGAAAAGGGGAGGTGGAGGTGGGAGCTAAAGAAGAAGAGAAAGGAGAGAGGTGGAGATGGGAGCTAAAGAAGAAGAGAAAAGGAGAGGTGGAGGTGGGAGCTAAAGAATAAGAGAAACGGAGAGAGGTGGGAGCTAAAGAAGAAGAGAAAAGTTGAGGTGGAGGTGGGAGCTAAAGAAGAAGAGAAAAGGAGAGGTGGAGGTGGGAACTAAAGAAGAAGAGAAAAGGAGAGAGGTGGAGGTGGGAGCTAAAGAAGAAGAGAAAAGGAGAGAGGTGGAGGTGGGAGATAAAGAAGAAGAGAAAAAGAGAGGTGGAGGTGGGCGCTATAAATAAGAAAAGAGAGAGATGGAGGTGGGAGATAAAGAAGAAGAGAAAAGGAGAGAGGTGGAGGTGGGAGATAAAGAAGAAGAGAAAGGAGAGAGGTGGAGGTGGGAACTAAAGAAGAAGAGAAAAGGAGAGAGGTGGAGGTGGGAGCTAAAGAAGAAGAGAGGTGTAGGTGGGAGCTAAAGAAGGAGAGAGGTGTAGGTGGGAGCTAAAGAAGAAGAGAGGTGTAGGTAGGAGCTAAAGAAGAAGAGAAAAGGAGAGAGGTGGAGGTGGAGCTAAAGAATAAGAGAAACGGAGAGAGGTGGGAGCTAAAGAAGAAGAGAAAAGTTGAGGTGGAGGTGGGAGCTAAAGAAGAAGAGAAAAGGAGAGGTGGAGGTGGGAGCTAAAGAAGAAGAGAAAAGGAGAGGTGGAGGTGGGAGCTAAAGAAGAAGAGAAAAGGAGAGGTGGAGGTGGGAGGTAAAGAATAAGAGAAACGGAGAGAGGTGGAGGTGGGAGGTAAAGAATAAGAGAAAAGGAGAGAGGTGGGAGCTAAATAAGAAGAGAAAAGGAGAGAGGTGGGAGCTAAATAAGAAGAGAAAAGGAGAGAGGTGGAGGTGGGAGCTAAATAAGAAGAGAAAAGGAGAGGTGGAGGTGGGAGCTAAATAAGAAGAGAAAAGGAGAGGTGGAGGTGGGAGCTAAATAAGAAGAGAAAAGGAGAGGTGGAGGTGGGAGCTAAAGAAGAAGAGAAACGGAGAAGGTGGGAGCTAAAGAAGAAGAGAAAAGGAAAGAGGTGGGAGCTGAAGAAAGAAAAAGAGAGGTGGGAGCTAAAGAAAAGAGAGGAGGAGGTGGGAGCTAAATAAGAAGAGAAAAGGAGAGGTGGAGGTGGGAGCTAAATAAGAAGAGAAAAGGAGAGGTGGAGGTGGGAGCTAAAGAAGAAGAGAAAGGAGAGAGAGGTGGGAGCTAAAGAAGAAGAGAAAAAGAGGTGGGAGCTGAAGAAGAGAAAAGGAGAGAGATGGGAGCTAAAGAAGAAGAGAAAAGGGAGAGGTGGGAGCTAAATAAGAAGAGAAAAGGAGAGGTGGAGGTGGGAGCTAAATAAGAAGAGAAAAGGAGAGGTGGAGGTGGGAGCTAAAGAAGAAGAGAAACGGAAAGGTGGGAGCTAAAGAGAGGTGGAGAGATGGGAGCTAAAGGTGGGAGCTAAATAAGAAGAGGTGGGAGCTAAAGAAGAAGAAACGGAGAGAGGTGGGAGCTAAAGAAGAAGAGAAAAGGAGAGGTGGAGGTGGGAGCTAAATAAGAAGAGAAAAGGAGAGGTGGAGGTGGGAGCTAAATAAGAAGAGAAAAGGAGAGGTGGAGGTGGGAGCTAAAGAAGAAGAGAAACGGAGAGAGGTGGAGATGGGAGCTAAAGAAGAAGAGAAAAGGAGAGGTGGAGGTGGGAGCTAAAGAATAAGAGAAAAGAGGTGGGAGCTAAAGAAGAGAGAAAAGTTGAGGTGGAGGTGGGAGCTAAAGAAGAAGAGAAAAGGAGAGGTGGAGGTGGGAGAGAAGAAAGAAAAGGAGAGAGGTGGAGGTGGGAGCTAAAGAAGAAGAGAAAAGGAGAGAGGTGGAGGTGGGAGATAAAGAAGAAGAGAAAAGGAGAGAGGTGGAGGTGGGAGATAAAGAAGAAGAGAAAAGGAGAGAGGTGGAGGTGGGAGCTAAAGAAGAAGAGAAAAGGAGAGGTGGAGGTGGGAGCTAAATAAGAAGAGAAAAGGAGAGGTGGAGGTGGGAGCTAAAGAAGAAGAGAAACGGAGAGAGGTGGAGATGGGAGCTAAATAAGAAGAGAAAAGGAGAGGTGGAGGTGGGAGCTAAATAAGAAGAGAAAAGGGGAGGTGGAGGTGGGAGCTAAAGAAGAAGAGAAACGGAGAGAGGTGGAGATGGGAGCTAAAGAAGAAGAGAAAAGGAGAGGTGGAGGTGGGAGCTAAAGAATAAGAGAAACGGAGAGAGGTGGGAGCTAAAGAAGAGAAAAGGAGAGAGGTGGGAGCTAAAGAAGAAGAGAAAAGGAGGAGGTGGGAGCTAAATAAGAAGAGAAAAGGAGAGGTGGAGGTGGGAGCTAAATAAGAAGAAAAAGGAGAGGTGGAGGTGGGAGCTAAAGAAGAAGAGAAACGGAGAGAGGTGGGAGCTAAAGAAGAAGGAAAAGGAAAGAGGTGGGAGCTAAAGAAAAGAAGAGGTGGGAAAAGAAGAGAGAAAAGGTGGAGGTGGGAGCTAAATAAGAAGAGAAAAGGAGAGGTGGAGGTGGGAGCTAAATAAGAAGAGAAAAGGAGAGGTGGAGGTGGGAGCTAAAGAAGAAGAGAAACGGAGAGAGGTGGGAGCTAAGAAGAAGAGAAACGGAGAGAGATGGGAGCTAAAGAAGAAGAGAAAAGGAGAGAGGTGGGAGCTAAATAAGAAGAGAAAAGGAGAGGTGGAGGTGGGAGCTAAAGAAGAAGCGAAACGGAGAGAGGTGGGAGCTAAAGAAGAAGAGAAAAGGAAGGTGGAGGTGGGAGCTAAATAAGAAGAGAAAAGGAGAGGTGGAGGTGGGAGCTAAATAAGAAGAGAAAAGGAGAGGTGGAGGTGGGAGCTAAAGAAGAAGAGAAACGGAGGAGGTGGAGATGGGAGCTAAAGAAGAAGAGAAAAGGAGAGGTGGAGGTGGGAGCTAAAGAATAAGAGAAACGGAGAGAGGTGGGAGCTAAAGAAGAAAGAAAAGTTGAGGTGGAGGTGGGAGCTAAAGAAGAAGAGAAAAGGAGAGGTGGAGGTGGGAGCTAAAGAAGAAGAGAAAAGGAGAGAGGTGGAGGTGGGAGCTAAAGAAGAAGAGAAAAGGAGAGAGGTGGAGGTGGGAGATAAAGAAGAAGAGAAAAGGAGAGAGGTGGAGGTGGGAGATAAAGAAGAAGAGAAAAGGAGAGAGGTGGAGGTGGGAGCTAAAGAAGAAGAGAAAAGGAGAGGTGGAGGTGGGAGCTAAAGAAGAAGAGAAAAGGAGAGGTGGAGGTGGGAGCTAAAGAAGAAGAGAAACGGAGAGAGGTGGAGATGGGAGCTAAATAAGAAGAGAAAAGGAGAGGTGGAGGTGGGAGCTAAATAAGAAGAGAAAAGGGGAGGTGGAGGTGGGAGCTAAAGAAGAAAGAGAGGTGGAATGGGAGAAAAGGAGAGGTGGAGGTGGCTAAAGAATAAGAGAAACGGAGAAAGCTAAAGAAGAGAAAAGTTGAGGTGGAGGTGGGAGCTAAAGAAGAAGAGAAAAGGAGAGGTGGAGGTGGGAACTAAAGAAGAAGAGAAAAGGAGAGAGGTGGAGTGGGAGCTAAAGAAGAAGAGAAAAGGAGAGAGGTGGAGGTGGGAGATAAAGAAGAAGAGAAAAGGGAGAGGTGGAGGTGGGAGATAAAGAAGAAGAGAAAAGGAGAGAGGTGGAGGTGGGCGCTAAATAAGAAAAGGAGAGAGATGGAGGTGGGAGATAAAGAAGAAGAGAAAAGGAGAGAGGTGGAGGTGGGAGATAAAGAAGAAGAGAAAGGAGAGAGGTGGAGGTGGGAACTAAAGAAGAAGAGAAAAGGAGAGAGGTGGAGGTGGGAGCTAAAGAAGAAGAGAGGTGTAGGTGGGAGCTAAAGAAGGAGAGAGAGGTGGGAGCTAAAGAAGAAGAGAGTGTAGGTAGGAGCTAAAGAAGAAGAGAAAAGGAGAGAGGTGGAGGTGGAGCTAAAGAAGAAGTGAGGTGGAGGTGGGAGCTAAAGAAGAAGAGAAAAGGAGAGAGGTGGAGGTGGGAGCTAAAGAAGAAGAGAGGTGTAGGTGGGAGCTAAAGAAGGAGAGAGGTGTAGGTGGGAGCTAAAGAAGAAGAGAGGTGTAGGTAGGAGCTAAAGAATAAGAGAAAAGGAGAGAGGTGGAGGTGGGAGCTAAAGAAGAAGAGAAAAGGAGAGGTGGAGGTGGGAGCTAAAGAATAAGAGAAACGGAGAGAGGTGGTGGGAGATAAAGAAGAAGAGAAAAGGAG
This sequence comes from Oncorhynchus gorbuscha, assembly GCF_021184085.1. Lineage (NCBI taxonomy): Eukaryota > Metazoa > Chordata > Actinopteri > Salmoniformes > Salmonidae > Oncorhynchus > Oncorhynchus gorbuscha. The sequence continues at coordinate 62,914,036 of NC_060191.1, read as the reverse complement.
AGACGTGGAGGTGGGAGCTAAAGAAGAAGAGAAAAGGAGAGAGGTGGAGGTGGGAGCTAAAGAATAAGAGAAAAGGAGAGGTGGAGGTGGGAGCTAAAGAATAATAGAAAAGGAGAGGTGGAGGTGGGAGCTAAAGAAGAAGAGAAAAGGAGTGGAGGTGGGAGCTAAAAAGAAGAGAAAAGGAGAGAGGTGGGAGCTAAAGAAGAAGAGAAAAGGAGAGGTGGAGGTGGGAGCTAAAGAAGAAGAGAAAAGGAGAGAGGTGGAGGTGGGAGCTAAAGAAGAAGAGAAAAGGAAGAGGTGGGAGCTAAAGAAGAAGAGAAAAGGAGAGGTGGAGGTGGGAGCTAAAGAAGAAGAGAAAGGGAAAGAGGTGGAGGTGGGAGCTAAAGAAGAAGAGAAAAGGAGAGGAGGAGGTGGGAGCTAAAGAAGAAGAGAAAAGGAGAGGAGGAGGTGGGAGCTAAAGAAGAAGAGAAAAGGAGAGAGGTGTAGGTGGGAGCTAAAGAAGAAGAGAAAAGGAGAGAGGTGGAGGTGGGAGCTAAAGAAAAAGAAAAGGAGAGAGGTGGAGGTGGGAGCTAAAGAATAAGAGAAAAGGAGAGAGGTGGAGGTGGGAACTAAAGAAGAAGAGAAAAGGAGAGAGGTGGAGGTGGGAGCTAAAGAAGAAGAGAGTAGGTGGGAGCTAAAGAAGGAGAGAGGTGTAGGTGGGAGCTAAAGAAGAAGAGAGGTGTAGGTAGGAGCTAAAGAAGAAGAGAAAAGGAGAGAGGTGGAGGTGGGAGCTAAAGAAGAAGAGAAAAGGAAGAGGTGGGAGCTAAAGAAGAAGAGAAAAGGAGAGGTGGAGGTGGGAGCTAAAGAAGAAGAGAAAGGGAAAGAGGTGGAGGTGGGAGCTAAAGAAGAAGAGAAAAGGAGAGGAGGAGGTGGGAGCTAAAGAATAAGAGAAAAGGAGAGGTGGAGGTGGGAGCTAAAGAAGCAGAGAAAAGGAGAGAGGTGGGAGCTAAAGAAGAAGAGAAAAGGAGAGAGGTGGGAGCTAAAGAAGAAGAGAAAAGGAGAGGTGGAGGTGGGAGCTAAAGAAGAAGAGAAAAGGAGAGAGGTGGAGGTGGGAGCTAAAGAAGAAGAGAAAAGGAAGAGGTGGGAGCTAAAGAAGAAGAGAAAAGGAGAGGTGGAGGTGGGAGCTAAAGAAGAAGAGAAAGGGAAAGAGGTGGAGGTGGGAGCTAAAGAAGAAGAGAAAAGGGAGGAGGAGGTGGGAGCTAAAGAAGAAGAGAAAAGGAGAGGAGGAGGTGGGAGCTAAAGAAGAAGAGAAAAGGAGAGAGGTGTAGGTGGGAGCTAAAGAAGAAGAGAAAAGGAGAGAGGTGGAGGTGGGAGCTAAAGAAAAAGAGAAAAGGAGAGAGGTGGAGGTGGGAGCTAAAGAAGAAGAGAAAAGGAGAGAGGTGGAGGTGGGAGCTAAAGAAGAAGAGAAAAGGAGAGAGGTGGAGGTGGGAGCTAAAGAAGAAGAGAAAAGGAGAGAGATGGAGGTGGGAGCTAAAGAAGAAGAGAAAAGGAGAGAGGTGGAGGTGGGAGCTAAAGAAGAAGAGAAAAGGAGAGGAGGAGGTGGGAGCTAAAGAAGAAGAGAAAAGGAGAGGAGGAGGTGGGAGCTAAAGAAGAACAGAAAAGGAGAGAGGTGGAGGTGGGAGCTAAAGAATAAGAGAAACGGAGAGAGGTGGTGGGAGATAAAAAGAGAGAAAAGGAGAGAGGTGGAGGTGGGAGCTAAAGAAGAAGAGAAAAGGAGAGAGGTGGAGGTGGGAGCTAAAGAATAAGAGAAAAGGAGAGGTGGAGGTGGGAGCTAAAGAAGAAGAGAAAAGGAGAGGTGGAGGTGGGAGCTAAAGAAGAAGAGAAAAGGAGAGAGGTGGGAGCTAAAGAAGAAGAGAAAAGGAGAGAGGTGGGAGCTAAAGAAGAAGAGAAAAGGAGAGGTGGAGGTGGGAGCTAAAGAAGAAGAGAAAAGGAGAGAGGTGGAGGTGGGAGCTAAAGAAGAAGAGAAAAGGAAGAGGTGGGAGCTAAAGAAGAAGAGAAAAGGAGAGGTGGAGGTGGGAGCTAAAGAAGAAGAGAAAGGGAGAGAGGTGGGAGCTAAAGAAGAAGAGAAAAGGAGAGAGGTGGGAGCTAAATAAGAAGAGAAAAGGAGAGGTGGAGGTGGGAGCTAAAGAAGAAGCGAAACGGAGAGAGGTGGGAGCTAAAGAAAAGAAGAAGAGAAAGGAGAGGTGGGAGCTAAATAAGAAGAGAAAAAGAGAGGTGGAGGTGGGAGCTAAATAAGAAGAGAAAAGGAGAGGTGGAGGTGGGAGCTAAAGAAGAAGAGAAAACGGAGAGAGGTGGAGGTGGGAGCTAAAGAAGAAGAGAAAAGAGAGGTGGAGGTGGGAGCTAAAGAATAAGAGAAACGGAGAGAGGTGGGAGCTAAAGAAGAAGAGAAAAGTTGAGGTGGAGGTGGGAGCTAAAGAAGAAGAGAAAAGGAGAGGTGGAGGTGGGAGCTAAAGAAGAAGAGAAAAGGAGAGAGGTGGAGGTGGGAGCTAAAGAAGAAGAGAAAAGGAGAGAGGTGGAGGTGGGAGATAAAGAAGAAAGAAAAGGAAGAGGTGGAGGTGGGAGATAAAGAAGAAGAGAAAAGAGAGAGGTGGAGGTGGGGCTAAATAAGAAAGGAGAAGATGGAGGTGGGAGAGAAAAGGAGAGAGGTGGAGGTGGGAGATAAAGAAGAAGAGAAAGGAGAGAGGTGGAGGTGGGAACTAAAGAAGAAGAGAAAAGGAGAGAGGTGGAGGTGGGAGCTAAAGAAGAAGAGAGGTGTAGGTGGGAGCTAAAGAAGGAGAGAGGTGTAGGTGGGAGCTAAAGAAGAAGAGAGGTGTAGGTAGGAGCTAAAGAAGAAGAGAAAAGGAGAGAGGTGGAGGTGGAGCTAAAGAAGAAGTGAGGTGGAGGTGGGAGCTAAAGAAGAAGAGAAAAGGAGAGAGGTGGAGGTGGGAGCTAAAGAAGAAGAGAGGTGTAGGTGGGAGCTAAAGAAAAGGAGAGAGGAGGTGGGAGCTAAAGAAGAAGAGAGGTGTAGGTAGGAGCTAAAGAATAAGAGAAAAGAGAGGTGGAGGTGGGAGAAGAAGAGAAAAGAGAGAGGTGGAGCTAAAGAATAAGAGAAACGGGGAGGTGGTGGGAGATAAAGAAGAAGAGAAAAGGAGAGACGTGGAGGTGGGAGCTAAAGAAGAAGAGAAAAGGAGAGAGGTGGAGGTGGGAGCTAAAGAATAAGAGAAAAGGAGAGGTGGAGGTGGGAGCTAAAGAATAAGAGAAAAGGAGAGGTGGAGGTGGGAGCTAAAGAAGAAGAGAAAAGGAGAGAGGTGGGAGCTAAAGAAGAAGTGGAGGTGGGAGCTAAAGAAGAAGAGAAAAGGAGAGGTGGAGGTGGGAGCTAAAGAAGAAGAGAAAAAGAGAGGTGGAGGTGGGAGCTAAAGAAGAAGAGAAAAGAGGTGGGAGCTAAAGAAGAAGAGAAAAGGAGAGGTGGAGGTGGGAGCTAAAGAAGAAGAGAAAGGGAAAGAGGTGGAGGTGGGAGCTAAAGAAGAAGAGAAAAGAGAGGTGGAGGTGGGAGCTAAAGAAGAAGAGAAAAGGAGGAGGAGGAGGTGGGAGCTAAAAAGAAGAAGAGGTGGAGGTGGGAGCTAAAGAAGAAGAGAAAAGAGAGAGGTGGAGGTGGGAGCTAAGAGGTGGAGGTGGGAGCTAAAGAAGAAGAAGGAGAGAGGTGGAGGTGGGAGCTAAAAAGAAGAAGAGAAGAAGGAGAGAGGTGGAGGTGGGAGCTAAAGAAGAAGAGAAAAGGAGAGAGGTGGAGGTGGGAGCTAAAGAAGAAGAGAGGTGTAGGTGGGAGCTAAAGAAGAAGGAGAGGTGGAGGTGGGAGCTAAAAAGAAGAAAGAGAGGTGGAGGTGGGAGCTAAAGAAGAAGAGAAAAGGAGAGAGGTGGAGGTGGGAGCTAAAGAAGAAGAGAAAAGGAGAGGTGGAGGTGGGAGCTAAAGAAGAAGAGAAAAGAAGAGGTGGGAGCTAAAGAAGAAGAGAAAGGGAAAGAGGTGGAGGTGGGAGCTAAAGAAGAAGAGAAAAGGGAGGAGGAGGTGGGAGCTAAAGAAGAAGAGAAAAAGAGGTGGAGGTGGGAGCTAAAGAAGCAGAGAAAAGGAGAGAGGTGGGAGCTAAAGAAGAAGAGAAAAGGAGAGGTGGAGGTGGGAGCTAAAGAAGAAGAGAAAAGGAGAGAGGTGGGAGCTAAAGAAGAAGAGAAAGGAAGGAGAGGAGGAGGTGGGAGCTAAAGAAGAAGAGAAAAGGAGAGGAGGAGGTGGGAGCTAAAGAAGAAGAGAAAAGAAGAAGAGAAGAAGAAAAGAGAGGTGGAGGTGGGAGCTAAAGAAGAAGAGAAAAGAAGAGAGGTGGAGGTGGGAGCTAAAGAAGAAGAGAAAAGGAGAGGTGGAGGTGGGAGCTAAAGAAGAAGAGAAAAGGAGAGTGGAGGTGGGAGCTAAAAGAAAGAAAGAAAAGGAGAGTGGAGGTGGGAGCTAAAGAAGAAGAGAAAAGAGGTGGAGGTGGGAGCTAAAGAAGAAGGTGGAGGTGGGAGAAGAAGAAGAGAAAAGGAGAGGTGGAGGTGGGAGCTAAAGAAGAAGAGAAAAGAGAGAGGTGGAGGTGGGAGCTAAAGAAGAAGAGAAAAGGAGAGGTGGAGGTGGGAGCTAAAGAAGAAGAGAAAAGGAGAGAGGTGGAGGTGGGAGCTAAAGAAGAACAGAAAAGGAGAGAGGTGGAGGTGGGAGCTAAAGAATAAGAGAAAAGGAGAGGTGGTGGGAGCTAAAGAAGAAGAGAAAAGGAGAGGTGGAGGTGGGAGCTAAAGAAGAAGAGAAAAGGAGAGAGGTGGAGGTGGGAGCTAAAGAATAAAGAAGAAGAAAAGGAGAGGTGGAGGTGGGAGCTAAAGAAGAAAGAAAAGAGAGGTGGAGGTGGGAGCTAAAGAAGAAGAGAAAAGGAGAGGTGGAGGTGGGAGCTAAAGAAGAAGAGAAAGGAGAGAGGTGGAGGTGGGAGCTAAAGAAGAAGAGAAAAGGAGAGGTGGAGGTGGGAGCTAAAGAAGAAGAGAAAAGGAGAGAGGTGGAGGTGGGAGCTAAAGAAGAAGAGAAAAGGAGAGAGGTGGAGGTGGGAGCTAAAGAAGAAGAGAAAAGGAGAGAGGTGGAGGTGGGAGCTAAAGAAAAGAGAAAAGAGAGAGGTGGAGGTGGGAGCTAAAGAAGAAGAGAAAAGGAGAGAGGGAGGTGGGAGCTAAAGGGAAAAGGAGAGGAGGAAGAAGAAGAGAAAAGGAGAGAGGTGGAGGTGGGAGCTAAAGAAAAGAAGAAGAGAAAAGAAGAGAAAGAGAGGTGGAGGTGGGAGCTAAAGAAGAAGAGAAAAGGGAGAGGTGGAGGTGGGAGCTAAAGAAGAAGAGAAAAGAGGAGGTGGGAGCTAAAGAAGAAGAGAAAAGGAAGAGAGGTGGGAGCTAAAGAAGAAGAGAAAAGGAGGAGGTGGGAGCTAAAGAAGAAGAGAAAAGGGAGAGGGGAGGTGGGAGCTAAAGAAGAAAGAAGGTGGAGGTGGGAGCTAAAGAAGAAGAAAGTGGAGGTGGGAGCTAAAGAAGAAGAAAAGGAGAGGTGGAGGTGGGAGAGAAAAGGAAGAGGTGGGAGCTAAAGAAGAAGGAAAGGAGGTGGAGGTGGGAGCTAAAGAAGAAGAAAGAAAGGAGGAGGTGGGAGCTAAAGAAGAAGAGAAAAGGAGAGGTGGAGGTGGGAGCTAAAGAAGAAGAGAAAGGAGAGAGGTGGAGGTGGGAGATAAAGAAGAAGAGAAACGGAGAGAGAGGTGGGAGCTAAAGAAGAAGAGAAAAGGAAGAGGTGGGAGCTAAAGAAGAAGAGAAAAGGAGAGGTGGAGGTGGGAGCTAAAGAAGAAGAGAAAAGGAGAGAGGTGGAGGTGGGAGCTAAAGAAGAAGAGAAAAGGAAGAGGTGGGAGCTAAAGAAGAAGAGAAAAGGAGAGGTGGAGGTGGGAGCTAAAGAAGAAGAGAAAGGGAAAGAGGTGGAGGTGGGAGCTAAAGAAAAGAGAAAAGGAGAGGAGGAGGTGGGAGCTAAAGAAGAAGAGAAAAGGAGAGGAGGAGGTGGGAGCTAAAGAAGAAGAGAAAAGGAGAGAGGTGAGGTGGGAGCTAAAGAAGAAGAGAAAAGGAAGAGGTGGGAGCTAAAGAAGAAGAGAAAAGGAGAGAGGTGGAGGTGGGAGCTAAAGAAGAAGAGAAAAGGAGAGAGGTGGAGGTGGGAACTAAAGAAGAAGAGAAAAGGAGAGAGGTGGAGGTGGGAGCTAAAGAAGAAGAGAGGTGTAGGTGGGAGCTAAAGAAGGAGAGAGGTGTAGGTGGGAGCTAAAGAAGAAGAGAGGTGTAGGTAGGAGCTAAAGAAGAAGAGAAAAGGAGAGAGGTGGAGGTGGGAGCTAAAGAAGAAGAGAAAAGGAAGAGGTGGGAGCTAAAGAAGAAGAGAAAAGGAGAGGTGGAGGTGGGAGCTAAAGAAGAAGAGAAAGGGAAAGAGGTGGAGGTGGGAGCTAAAGAAGAAGAGAAAAGGAGAGGAGGAGGTGGGAGCTAAAGAATAAGAGAAAAGGGAGAGGTGGAGGTGGGAGCTAAAGAAGCAGAGAAAAGGAGAGGTGGAGGTGGGAGCTAAAGAAGAAGAGAAAAGGAGAGAGGTGGGGAGCTAAAGAAGAAGAGCTAAAAAGGAGAGGTGGAGGTGGGAGCTAAAGAAGAAGAGAAAAGGAGAGAGGTGGAGGTGGGAGCTAAAGAAGAAGAGAAAAGGAAGAGGTGGGAGCTAAAGAAGAAGAGAAAAGGAGAGGTGGAGGTGGGAGCTAAAGAAGAAGAGAAAGGGAAAGAGGTGGAGGTGGGAGCTAAAGAAGAAGAGAAAAGGAGAGGAGGAGGTGGGAGCTAAAGAAGAAGAGAAAAGGAGAGGAGGAGGTGGGAGCTAAAGAAGAAGAGAAAAGGAGAGAGGTGTAGGTGGGAGCTAAAGAAGAAGAGAAAAGGAGAGAGGTGGAGGTGGGAGCTAAAGAAGAAGAGAAAAGGAGAGAGGTGGAGGTGGGAGCTAAAGAAGAAGAGAAAAGGAGAGAGGTGGAGGTGGGAGCTAAAAGAAGAAGAGAAAGGAGAGAGATGGAGGTGGGAGCTAAAGAAGAAGAGAAAAGGAGAGAGGTGGAGGTGGGAGCTAAAGAAGAAGAGAAAAGGAGAGGAAGAGGTGGGAGCTAAAGAAGAAGAGAAAAGGAGGAGGGAGGTGGGAGCTAAAGAAGAACAGAAAAGGAGAGAGGTGGAGGTGGGAGCTAAAGAATAAGAGAAACGGAGAGAGGTGGTGGGAGATAAAGAAGAAGAGAAAAGGAGAGACGTGGAGGTGGGAGCTAAAGAAGAAGAGAAAAGGAGAGAGGTGGAGGTGGGAGCTAAAGAATAAGAGAAAAGGAGAGGTGGAGGTGGGAGCTAAAGAAGAAGAGAAAAGGAGGAGGTGGGAGCTAAAGAAGAAGAGAAAAGGAGAGGTGGAGGTGGGAGCTAAAGAAGAAGAGAAAGGGAAAGAGGTGGAGGTGGGAGCTAAAGAAGAAGAGAAAAGGAGAGGAGGAGGTGGGAGCTAAAGAAGAAGAGAAAAGGAGAGGAGGAGGTGGGAGCTAAAGAAGAAGAGAAAAGGAGAGAGGTGTAGGTGGGAGCTAAAGAAGAAGAGAAAAGAGAGAGGTGGAGGTGGGAGCTAAAGAAAAGAGAAAAGAGAGAGGTGGAGGTGGGAGCTAAAGAAGAAGAGAAAAGAGAGAGGTGGAGGTGGGAGCTAAAGAAGAAGAGAAAAGGGAGAGGTGGAGGTGGGAGCTAAAGAAGAAGAGAAAAGGAGAGAGATGGAGGTGGGAGCTAAAGAAGAAGAGAAAAGGAGAGAGGTGGAGGTGGGAGCTAAAGAAGAAGAGAAAAGGAGAGGAAGAGGTGGGAGCTAAAGAAGAAGAGAAAAGGAGAGGAGGAGGTGGGAGCTAAAGAAGAACAGAAAAGGAGAGAGGTGGAGGTGGGAGCTAAAGAATAAGAGAAACGGAGAGAGGTGGTGGGAGATAAAGAAGAAGAGAAAAGGAGAGACGTGGAGGTGGGAGCTAAAGAAGAAGAGAAAAGGAGAGAGGTGGAGGTGGGAGCTAAAGAAGAAGAGAAAAGGAGAGAGGTGGGAGCTAAAGAAGAAGAGAAAAGGAGAGAGGTGGGAGCTAAAGAAGAAGAGAAAAGGAGAGGTGGAGGTGGGAGCTAAAGAAGAAGAGAAAAGGAGAGGTGGAGGTGGGAGCTAAAGAAGAAGAGAAAAGGAGAGAGGTGGAGGTGGGAGCTAAAGAAGAAGAGAAAAGGAAGAGGTGGGAGCTAAAGAAGAAGAGAAAAGGAGAGGTGGAGGTGGGAGCTAAAGAAGAAGAGAAAGGGAAAGAGGTGGAGGTGGGAGCTAAAGAAGAAGAGAAAAGGAGAGGAGGAGGTGGGAGCTAAAGAAGAAGAGAAAAGGAGAGAGGTGTAGGTGGGAGATAAAGAAGAAGAGAAACGGAGAGAGATGGGAGCTAAAGAAGAAGAGAAAAGGAGAGAGGTGGGAGCTAAATAAGAAGAGAAAAGGAGAGGTGGAGGTGGGAGCTAAAGAAGAAGCGAAACGGAGAGAGGTGGGAGCTAAAGAAGAAGAGAAAAGGAGAGGTGGAGGTGGGAGCTAAATAAGTAGAGAAAAGGAGAGGTGGAGGTGGGAGCTAAATAAGAAGAGAAAAGGAGAGGTGGAGGTGGGAGCTAAAGAAGAAGAGAAACGGAGAGAGGTGGAGATGGGAGCTAAAGAAGAAGAGAAAAGGAGAGGTGGAGGTGGGAGCTAAAGAATAAGAGAAACGGAAGAGGTGGGAGCTAAAGAAAAAGAAAAGTTGAGGTGGAGGTGGGAGCTAAAGAAGAAGAGAAAAGGAGAGGTGGAGGTGGGAGCTAAAGAAGAAGAGAAAAGGAGAGAGGTGGGAGCTAAAGAAGAAGAGAAAAGGAGAGAGGTGGGAGCTAAAGAAGGTGGAGAGGTGGAGGTGGGAGCTAAAGAAGAAGAGAAAAAGGAGAGGTGGAGGTGGGAGCTAAAAGAAGAAAAAGGAGAGAGGTGGAGGTGGGAGCTAAAGAAGAAGAGAAAAGGGAGGTGGGAGCTAAAGAAGAAGAGAAAAGGAGAGGTGGAGGTGGGAGCTAAAGAAGAAGAGAAACGGAGAGAGGTGGAGATGGGAGCTAAAGAAGAAGAGAAAAGGAGAGGTGGAGATGGGAGCTAAAGAAGAAGAGAAAAGGAGAGGTGGAGGTGGGAGCTAAAGAATAAGAGAAACGGAGAGAGGTGGGAGCTAAAGAAGAAGAGAAAAGTTGAGGTGGAGGTGGGAGCTAAAGAAGAAGAGAAAAGGAGAGGTGGAGGTGGGAGCTAAAGAAGAAGAGAAAAGGAGAGAGGTGGAGGTGGGAGCTAAAGAAGAAGAGAAAAGGAGAGAGGTGGAGGTGGGAGATAAAGAAGAAGAGAAAAGGAGAGAGGTGGAGGTGGGAGCTAAATAAGAAAAAGAGAGATGGAGGTGGGAGATAAAGAAGAGAGAAAGGAGAGAGGTGGAGGTGGGAACTAAAGAAGAAGAGAAAAGGAGAGAGGTGGAGGTGGGAGCTAAAGAAGAAGAGAGGTGTAGGTGGGAGCTAAAAAGGAGAGGTGTAGGTGGGAGCTAAAGAAGAAGATAAGGTAGGAGAAGAAGAGAAAAGGAGAGAGGTGGAGGTGGAGCTAAAGAAGAAGTGAGGTGGAGGTGGGAGCTAAAGAAGAAGAGAAAAGGAGAGAGGTGGAGGTGGGAGCTAAAGAAGAAGAGAGGTGTAGGTGGGAGCTAAAGAAGAGAGAGGTGTAGGTGGGAGCTAAAGAAGGAGAGAGGTGTAGGTGGGAGCTAAAGAAGAAAGAAGGTGGGAGAAGAAGAAGAGAGGTGTAGGTGGGAGCTAAAGAAGGAGAGAGGTGTAGGTGGGAGCTAAAGAAGAAGAGAGGTGTAGGTAGGAGCTAAAGAAGAAGAGAAAAGGAGAGAGGTGGAGGTGGAGCTAAAGAAGAAGTGAGGTGGAGGTGGGAGCTAAAGAAGAAGAGAGGTGTAGGTGGGAGCTAAAGAAGGAGAGAGGTGTAGGTGGGAGCTAAAGAAGAAGAGAGGTAGGTAGGAGCTAAAGAATAAGAGAAAAGGAGAGAGGTGGAGGTGGAGCTAAAGAAGAAGTGAGGTGGAGGTGGGAGCTAAAGAAGAAGAGAAAAGGAGAGACGTGGAGGTGGGAGCTAAAGAAGAAGAGAAAAGGAGAGACGTGGAGGTGGGAGCTAAAGAAGAAGAGAAAAGGAGAGAGGTGGAGGTGGGAGCTAAAGAATAAGAGAAAAGGAGAGGTGGAGGTGGGAGCTAAAGAATAAGAGAAAAGGAGAGGTGGAGGTGGGAGCTAAAGAAGAAAGAAAAGAGAGAGGTGGGAGCTAAAGAAGAGAGAAAAGGAGAGAGGTGGGAGCTAAAGAAGAAGAGAAAAGGAGAGGTGGAGGTGGGAGCTAAAGAAGAAGAGAAAAGGAGAGGTGGAGGTGGGAGCTAAAGAAGAAGAGAAAAGGAAGAGGTGGGAGCTAAAGAAGAATAGAAAAGGAGAGGTGGAGGTGGGAGCTAAAGAAGAAGAGAAAGGGAAAGAGGTGGAGGTGGGAGCTAAAGAAGAAGAGAAAAGGAAGGAGGAGGTGGGAGCTAAAGAAGAAGAGAAAAGGAGAGGAGGTGGGAGGTAAAGAAGAAGAGAAAAGGAGAGAGGTGAGGTGGGAGATAAAGAAGAAGAGAAAAGGAGAGGTGGAGGTGGGAGCTAAAGAAGAAGAGAAAAGGAGAGAGGTGGAGGTGGGAGCTAAAGAAGAAGAGAAAAGAGAGAGGTGGAGGTGGGAGCTAAAGAAGAAGAGAAAAGGAGAGAGGTGGAGGTGGGAGCTAAAGAAGAAGAGAAAAGGAGAGAGATGGAGGTGGGAGCTAAAGAAGAAGAGAAAAGGAGAGAGGTGGAGGTGGGAGCTAAAGAAGAAAGAAAAGGAGAGGAGGAGGTGGGAGCTAAAGAAGAAGAGAAAAGAGAGGAGGAGGTGGGAGCTAAAGAAGAACAGAAAAGGAGAGAGGTGGAGGTGGGAGCTAAAGAATAAGAGAAACGGAGAGAGGTGGTGGGAGATAAAGAAGAAGAGAAAAGGAGAGACGTGGGGGTGGGAGCTAAAGAAGAAGAGAAAAGGAGAGGGGAGGTGGGAGGTAAAGAAGAAGAGAAAAGGAGAGAGGTGGAGGTGGGAGATAAAGAAGAAGAGAAAAGAGAGGTGGAGGTGGGAGCTAAAGAAGAAGAGAAAAGGAGAGAGGTGGAGGTGGGAGCTAAAGAAGAAGAGAAAAAGAGAGGTGGAGGTGGGAGCTAAAGAAGAAGAGAAAAGGAGAGAGGTGGAGGTGGGAGCTAAAGAAGAAGAGAAAAGGAGAGGATGGAGGTGGGAGCTAAAGAAGAAGAGAAAAGGAGAGAGGTGGAGGTGGGAGCTAAAGAAGAAGAGAAAAGGAGAGGAGGAGGTGGGAGCTAAAGAAGAAGAGAAAAGAGGAGGAGGTGGGAGCTAAAGAAGAACAGAAAAGGAGAGAGGTGGAGGTGGGAGCTAAAGAATAAGAGAAACGGAGAGAGGTGGTGGGAGATAAAGAAGAAGAGAAAAGAGAGACGTGGGGGGTGGGAGCTAAAGAAGAAGAGAAAAGGAGAGAGGTGGAGGTGGGAGCTAAAGAATAAGAGAAAAGGAGAGGTGGAGGTGGGAGCTAAAGAAGAAGAGAAAAGGAGAGGTGGAGGTGGGAGCTAAAGAAGAAGAGAAAAGGAGAGAGGTGGGAGCTAAAGAAGAAGAGAAAAGGAGAGGTGGAGGTGGGAGCTAAAGAAGAAGAGAAAAGGAGAGGTGGAGGTGGGAGCTAAAGAAGAAGAGAAAAGGAGAGAGGTGGAGGTGGGAGCTAAAGAAGAAGAGAAAAAAGAGGTGGGAGCTAAAGAAGAAAAGGAGAGGTGGAGGTGGGAGCTAAAGAAGAAGAGAAAAGAGAAAAGAGGAGGAGGTGGGAGCTAAAGAAGAAGAGAAAAGGAGAGAGGGAGGTGGGAGATAAAGAAGAAGAGAAAAGAGAGAGGTGGAGGTGGGAGATAAAGAAGAAGAGAAAAGGAAGAGAGGTGGGAGCTAAAGAAGAAGAGAAAAGGAGAGAGGTGGAGGTGGGGCTAAAGAAGAAAGAAAAGAGAGAGGTGGAGGTGGGAGCTAAAAAGAAGAGAGAGGTGGAGGTGGGAGCTAAAGAAGAAGAGAAAAGGAGAGAGATGGAGGTGGGAGCTAAAGAAGAAGAGAAAAGGAGAGAGGTGGAGGTGGGAGCTAAAGAAGAAGAGAAAAGGAGAGGAGGAGGTGGGAGCTAAAGAAGAAAGAAAAGGAGAGGTGGAGGTGGGAGCTAAAGAAGAAGAGAAAGGAGAGAGGTGGAGGGAGATAAAGAAGAAGAGAAAAGGAGAGAGGTGGAGGTGGGAGATAAAGAAGAAGAGAAAAGGAGAGAGGTGGAGGTGGAGCTAAAGAAGAAGTGAGGTGGAGGTGGGAGCTAAAGAAGAAGAGAAAAGGAGAGAGGTGGAGGTGGGAGCTAAAGAAGAAGAGAGGTGTAGGTGGGAGCTAAAGAAGGAGAGAGGTGTAGGTGGGAGCTAAAGAAGAAGAGAGGTGTAGGTAGGAGCTAAAGAATAAGAGAAAAGGAGAGAGGTGGAGCTAAAGAAGAAGTGAGGTGGAAGTGGGAGCTAGAGAAGAAGAGAAAAGGAGAGGTGGAGGTGGGAGCTAAAGAATAAGAGAAACGGAGAGAGGTGGGAGCTAAAGAAGAAGAGAAAAGGAGAGAGGTGGAGGTGGGAGCTAAAGAAGAAGAGAAAAGGAGAGGTGGAGGTGGGAGCTAAAGAATAAGAGAAAAGGAGAGGTGGAGGTGGGAGCTAAAGAAGAAGAGAAAAGGAGAGACGTGGAGGTGGGAGCTAAAGAAGAAGAGAAAAGGAAGAGGTGGGAGCTAAAGAAGAAGAGAAAAGGAAGAGGTGGGAGCTAAAGAAGAAGAGAAAATGAAGAGGTGGGAGCTAAAGAAGAAGAGAAAAGGAGAGGTGGAGTTGGGAGCTAAAGAATAAGAGAAAAGGAGAGGTGGAGGTGGGAGCTAAATAAGAAGAGAAAAGGAGAGAGGTGGAGGTGGGAGCTAAAGAAGAAGAGAAAAGGAAGAGGTGGGAGCTAAAGAAGAAGAGAAAAGGAAGAGGTGGGAGCTAAAGAAGAAGAGAAAAGGAGAGGTGGAGGTGGGAGCTAAAGAAGAAGAGAAAAGGAGAGGTGGAGGTGGGAGCTAAAGAAGAAGAGAAAAGGAGAGGAGGAGGTGGGAGCTAAAGAAGAAGAGAAAAGGAGAGGAGGAGGTGGGAGCTAAAGAAGAAGAGAAAAGGAGAGGAGGAGGTGTGAGCTAAAAAGAAGAGAAAAGGAGAGAGGTGGAGGTGGGAGATAAAGAAGAAGAGAAAAGGAGAGAGGTGGAGGTGGGAGATAAAGAAGAAGAGAAAAGGAGAGGTGGAGGTGGGAGCTAAAGAAGAAGAGAAAAGGAGAGAGGTGGAGGTGGGAGCTAAAGAAGAAGAGAAAAGGAGAGAGGTGGAGGTGGGAGCTAAAGAAGAAGAGAAAAGGAGAGAGGTGGAGGTGGGAGCTAAAGAAGAAGAGAAAAGGAGAGAGATGGAGGTGGGAGATAAAGAAGAAGAGAAAAGGAGAGAGGTGGAGGTGGGAGATAAAGAAGAAGAGAAAAGGAGAGAGGTGTAGATGGGAGATAAAGAAGAAGAGAGAAAAGGAGAGAGGTGGAGGTGGGAGATAAAGAAGAAGAGAAAAGGAGAGGTGGAGGTGGGAGATAAAGAAGAAGAGAAAAGGAGAGAGGTGGAGGTGGGCGCTAAATAAGAAGAGAAAAGGAGAGCTGGGGGTGGGAGCTAACGAAGAAGAGAACAGAAGAGAGGTGGGAGCTAAAGAAGAAGAGAAAAGGAGAGAGGTGGAGGTGGGAGCTAAAGATGAAGAAAAGAGGTGGAGGTGGGAGCTAAAGATGAAGAGAAAAGGAGAGGTGGAGGTGGGAGATAAAGAAGAAGAGAAAATGAGAGAGGTGGAGGTGGGAGATAAAGAAGAAGAGAAAGGAGAGAGGTGGAGGTGGGAACTAAAGAAGAGAAAAGGAGAGAGGTGGAGGTGGGAGCTAAAGAAGAAGAGAGGTGTAGGTGGGAGCTAAAGAAGGAGAGAGGTGTAGGTGGGAGCTAAAGAAGAAGAGAGGTGTAGGTAGGAGCTAAAGAAGAAGAGAAAAGGAGAGAGGTGGAGGTGGAGCTAAAGAAGAAGTGAGGTGGAGGTGGGAGCTAAAGAAGAAGAGAAAAGGAGAGAGGTGGAGGTGGAGCTAAAGAAGAAGAGAAAAGGAGAGGTGGAGGTGGGAGTAAAGAAGAAGAGAAACGGGAGAGGTGGGAGCTAAAGAAGAAGAGAAAAGGAGAGAGGTGGAGGTGGGAGCTAAAGAAGAAGAGAAAAGGAGAGAGGTGGAGGTGGGAGCTAAAGAAGAAGAGAAAAGGAGAGAGGTGGAGGTGGGAGCTAAAGAATAAAGAAAAGAGAGGTGGAGGTGGGAGCTGGAGGTGGGAGCTAAAGAAGAAGAGAAAAGGAGAGGTGGAGGTGGGAGCTAAAGAATAAGAGAAAAGGAGAGGTGGAGGTGGGAGCTAAAGAAGAAGAGAAAAGGAGAGAGGTGGAGGTGGGAGCTAAAGAATAAGAGAAAAGGAGAGAGGTGGGAGCTAAAGAAGAAGAGAAAAGGAAGAGGTGGGAGCTAAAGAAGAAGAGAAAAGGAGAGGTGGAGGTGGGCGCTAAAGAAGAAGAGAAAAGGAGAGGTGGAGGTGGGAGCTAAAGAAGAAGAGAAAAGGAAAGAGGTGGAGGTGGGAGCTAAAGAAGAAGAGAAAAGGAGAGGAGGAGGTGGGAGCTAAAGAAGAAGAGAAAAGAGAGAGGAGGAGGTGGGAGCTAAAGAAGAAGAGAAAAGGAGAGATGGAGGTGGGAGATAAAGAAGAAGAGAAAAGGAGAGAGGTGTAGATGGGAGATAAAGAAGAAGAGAAAAGGAGAGAGGTGGAGGTGGGAGATAAAGAAGAAGAGAAAAGGAGAGAGGTGGAGGTGGGAGATAAAGAAGAAAGAAAAGGAGAGAGGTGGAGGTGGGAGATAAAGAAGAAGCGAAAAGGAGAGAGGTGGAGGTGGGAGATAAAGAAGAAGAGAAAGAGAGAGGTGGAGGTGGGAGCTAAAGAAGAAGAGAACAGAAGAGAGGTGGGAGCTAAAGAAGAAGAGAAAAGGAAAGAGGTGGAGGTGGGAGCTAAAGATGAAGAGAAAGGAGAGGTGGAGGTGGGGAGCTAAAGAAAAGGAGAGAGGTGGAGGTGGGAGCTAAAGAAGAAGAGAGAAGGAGAGAGGTGGAGGTGGGAGCTAAAGAAGAAGAGAAAAGGAGAGGTGGAGTTGGAGCTAAATAAGAAGAGAAAAGTTGAGGTGGGGTGGGAGCTAAAGAAGAAGAGAAAAGGAGAGAGGTGGAGGTGGGAGCCAAAGAAGAAGAAAAAAGAGAGGTGGAGGTGGGAGCTAAAGAAGAAGAGAAAAGGAGAGGTGGAGGTGGGAGCTAAAGAAGAAGAGAAAAAGAGAGGTGGAGGTGGGAGCTAAAGAGGAAGAGTGAAGAAGAGAGGTGGAGGTGGGAGCTAAAGAAGAAGAGAAAATGAGAGAGGTGGAGGTGGGAGCTAAAGAGGAAGAGAAAAGAGAGGTGGAGTTGAGAGCTAAATAAGAAGAGAAAAGTTGAGGTGGGGTGGGAGCTAAAGAAGAAGAGAAAATGAGAGAGGTGGAGGTGGGAGCTAAAGAAGAAGAGAAAAGGAGAGGTGGAGGTGGGAGCTAAAGAAGAAGAGAAAAGGAGAGGTGGAGGTGGGAGCTAAAGAAGAAGAGAAAAGGAGAGAGGTGGAGGTGGGAGCTAAAGAAGGAAGAGTGAAGAGAGAGGTGGAGGTGGGAGCTAAAGAAGAAGAGAAAAGGAGAGGTGTAGGTGGAGATAAAGAAGAAGAGAAAAGGAGAGGTGGAGGTGGGAGCTAAAGAAGAAGAGAAAAGAGAGAGGTGGAGGTGGGAGCTAAAGAAGAAAGAAAAGGAGAGAGGTGGAGGTGGAGCTAAAGAAGAAGAGAAAGGAGAGAGGTGGAGGTGGGAGCTAAAGAAGAAGAGAAAAGGAGAGAGATGGAGGTGGGAGCTAAAGAAGAAGAGAAAAGGAGAGAGGTGGAGGTGGGAGCTAAAGAAGAAGAGAAAAGGAGGAGGAGGTGGGAGCTAAAGAAGAAGAGAAAAGGAGAGGAGGAGGTGGGAGCTAAAGAAGAACAGAAAAGGAGAGAGGTGGAGGTGGGAGCTAAAGAATAAGAGAAAGAGAGAGGTGGTGGGAGATAAAGAAGAAAGAAAAGGAGAGACGTGGAGGTGGGAGCTAAAGAAGAAGAGAAAAGGAGAGAGGTGGAGGTGGGAGCTAAAGAATAAGAGAAAAGGAGAGGTGGAGGTGGGAGCTAAAGAAGAAGAGAAAAGGAGGTGGAGGTGGGAGCTAAAGAAGAAGAGAAAAGGAGAGAGGTGGGAGCTAAAGAAGAAGAGAAAAGGAGAGAGGTGGAGGTGGGAGCTAAAGAAGAAGAGAAAAGGAGAGGTGGAGGTGGGAGCTAAAGAAGAAGAGAAAAGAGAGAGGTGGAGGTGGGAGCTAAAGAAGAAGAGAAAAGGAAGAGGTGGGAGCTAAAGAAGAAAAGGAGAGGTGGAGGTGGGAGCTAAAGAAGAAGAGAAAAGGAAAGAGGTGGAGGTGGGAGCTAAAGAAGAAGAGAAAAGGAGAGGAGGAGGTGGGAGCTAAAGAAGAAGAGAAAAGGAGAGGTGTAGGTGGGAGATAAAGAAGAAGAGAAAAGGAGAGGTGGAGGTGGGAGCTAAAGAAGAAGAGAAAATGAGAGAGGTGGAGGTGGGAGCTAAAGAAGAAGAGAAAGGAGAGAGGTGGAGGTGGGAGCTAAAGAAGAAGAGAAAAGGAGAGAGGTGGAGGTGGGAGCTAAAGAAGAAGAGAAAAGGAGAGATGGAGGTGGGAGCTAAAGAAGAAGAGAAAAGGAGAGAGGTGGAGGTGGGAGCTAAAGAAGAAGAGAAAAGGAGAGGAGGAGGTGGGAGCTAAAGAAGAAGAGAAAAGGAGAGGAGGAGGTGGGAGCTAAAGAAGAACAGAAAAGGAGAGAGGTGGAGGTGGGAGCTAAAGAAGAAGAGAAAAGGAGAGGTGGAGGTGGGAGATAAAGAAGAAGAGAAAAGGGAGAGGTGGAGGTGGGAGATAAAGAAGAAGAGAAAAGGAGAGAGGTGGAGGTGGAGCTAAAGAAGAAGTGAGGTGGAGGTGGGAGCTAAAGAAGAAGAGAAAAGGAGAGAGGTGGAGGTGGGAGCTAAAGAAGAAGAGAGGTGTAGGTGGGAGCTAAAGAAGGAGAGGTGTAGGTGGGAGCTAAAGAAGAAGAGAGGTGTAGGTAGGAGCTAAAGAATAAAGAAAAGAGAGAGGTGGAGCTAAAGAAGAAGTGAGGTGGAAGTGGGAGCTAAAGAAGAAGAGAAAAGGAGAGGTGGAGGTGGGAGCTAAAGAATAAGAGAAACGGAGAGAGGTGGGAGCTAAAGAAGAAGAGAAAAGGAGAGAGGTGGAGGTGGGAGCTAAAGAAGAAGAGAAAAGGAGAGGTGGAGGTGGGAGCTAAAGAATAAGAGAAAAGGAGAGGTGGAGGTGGGAGCTAAAGAAGAAGAGAAAAGGAGAGACGTGGAGGTGGGAGCTAAAAAGAAGAGAAAAGGAAGAG
Organism: Oncorhynchus gorbuscha; assembly: GCF_021184085.1. Classification (NCBI taxonomy): domain Eukaryota; kingdom Metazoa; phylum Chordata; class Actinopteri; order Salmoniformes; family Salmonidae; genus Oncorhynchus; species Oncorhynchus gorbuscha. The sequence continues at coordinate 62,896,339 of NC_060191.1, read as the reverse complement.
GTGGGAGCTAAAGAAGAGAGAAAAGGTGGAGGTGGGAGCTAAAGAAGAAGAGAAAATGAAGAGGTGGGAGCTAAAGAAGAAGAGAAAAGGAGAGGTGGAGTTGGGAGCTAAAGAAGAAGAGAAAAGGAGAGGTGGAGGTGGGAGCTAAATAAGAAGAGAAAAGGAGAGAGGTGGAGGTGGGAGCTAAAGAAGAAGAGAAAAGGAAGAGGTGGGAGCTAAAGGAAGAGAAAAGAAGAGGTGGGAGCTAAAGAAGAAGAGAAAAGGAGAGGTGGAGGTGGGAGCTAAAGAAGAAGAGAAAAGGAGAGGTGGAGGTGGGAGCTAAAGAAGAGAGAGAAAAGGAGAGAGGTGGGAGCTAAAGAAGAAGAGAAAAGAGAGGAGGTGGGAGCTAAAGAAGAAAGAAAAAGAAGGAGGTGGGAGCTAAAGAAGAAGAGAAAAGGAGAGAGGTGGAGGTGGGAGATAAAGAAGAAGAGAAAAGGAGAGAGGTGGAGGTGGGAGATAAAGAAGAAGAGAAAAGAGAGAGGTGGAGGTGGGAGCTAAAGAAGAAGAGAAAAGAGAGAGGTGGAGGTGGGAGCTAAAGAAGAAGAGAAAAGGAGAGAGGTGGAGGTGGGAGCTAAAGAAGAAGAGAAAAGGAGAGAGATGGAGGTGGGAGATAAAGAAGAAGAGAAAAGAGAGAGGTGGAGGTGGGAGATAAAGAAGAAGAGAAAAGGAGAGAGGTGTAGATGGGAGATAAAGAAGAAGAGAAAAGGAGAGAGGTGGAGGTGGGAGATAAAGAAGAAGAGAAAAGGAGAGAGGTGGAGGTGGGAGATAAAGAAGAAGAGAAAAGGAGAGAGGTGGAGGTGGGCGCTAAATAAGAAGAGAAAAGGAGAGCTGGGGGTGGGAGCTAACGAAGAAGAGAACAGAAGAGAGGTGGGAGCTAAAGAAGAAGAGAAAAGGAGAGAGGTGGAGGTGGGAGCTAAAGATGAAGAGAAAAGGAAAGAGGTGGAGGTGGGAGCTAAAGATGAAGAGAAAAGGAGAGGTGGAGGTGGGAGATAAAGAAGAAGAGAAAATGAGAGAGGTGGAGGTGGGAGATAAAGAAGAAGAGAAAGGAGAGAGGTGGAGGTGGGAGCTAAAGAATAAGAGAAAAGGAGAGAGGTGGAGGTGGGAGCTAAAGAAGAAGAGAAAAGGAGAGAGGTGGGAGCTAAAGAAGAAGAGAAAAGGAAGAGGTGGGAGCTAAAGAAGAAGAGAAAAGGAGAGGTGGAGGTGGGCGCTAAAGAAGAAGAGAAAAGGAGAGGTGGAGGTGGGAGCTAAAGAAGAAGAGAAAAGGAAAGAGGTGGAGGTGGGAGCTAAAGAAGAAGAGAAAAGGAGAGGAGGAGGTGGGAGCTAAAGAAGAAGAGAAAAGGAGAGGAGGAGGTGGGAGCTAAAGAAGAAGAGAAAAGGAGAGAGATGGAGGTGGGAGATAAAGAAGAAGAGAAAAGGAGAGAGGTGTAGATGGGAGATAAAGAAGAAGAGAAAAGGAGAGAGGTGGAGGTGGGAGATAAAGAAGAAGAGAAAAGGAGAGGTGGAGGTGGGAGATAAAGAAGAAGCGAAAAGGAGAGAGGTGGAGGTGGGAGATAAAGAAGAAGCGAAAAGGAGAGAGGTGTAGATGGGAGATAAAGAAGAAGAGAGAAGGAGAGAGGTGGAGGTGGGAGCTAAAGAAGAAGAGAACAGAAGAGAGGTGGGAGCTAAAGAAGAAGAGAAAAGGAAAGAGGTGGAGGTGGGAGCTAAAGATGAAGAGAAAGGGAGAGGTGGAGGTGGGAGGTAAAGAAGAAGAGAAAAGAAGAGAGGTGGAGGTGGGAGCTAAAGAAGAGAGAAGGAGAGAGGTGGAGGTGGGAGCTAAAGAAGAAGAGAAAAGGGAGGTGGAGTTGAGAGCTAAATAAGAAGAGAAAAGTTGAGGTGGGGTGGGAGCTAAAGAAGAAGAGAAAATGAGAGAGGTGGAGGTGGGAGCTAAAGAAGAAGAAAAAGGAGAGGTGGAGGTGGGAGCTAAAGAAGAAGAGAAAATGAGAGAGGTGGAGGTGGGAGCTAAAGAGGAAGAGTGAAGAAGAGAGGTGGAGGTGGGAGCTAAAGAAGAAGAGAAAAGAGAGAGGTGGAGGTGGGAGCTAAAGAGGAAGAGTGAAGAAGAGAGGTGGAGTTGAGAGCTAAATAAGAAGAGAAAAGTTGAGGTGGGGTGGGAGCTAAAGAAGAAGAGAAAATGAGAGAGGTGGAGGTGGGAGCTAAAGAAGAAGAAAAAGGAGAGGTGGAGGTGGGAGCTAAAGAAGAAGAGAAAAGGAGAGGTGGAGGTGGGAGCTAAAGAAGAAGAGAAAAATGAGAGAGGTGGAGGTGGGAGCTAAAGAGGAAGAGTGAAGAGAGGTGGAGGTGGGAGCTAAAGAAGAAGAGAAAAGAGAGGTGGAGGTGGGAGCTAAAGAAGAAGAGAGAAGAGAGAGGTGGAGGTGGGAGCTAAAGAAGAAGAGAGAAGGAGAGGTGGAGGTGGGAGCTAAAGAAGAAGAGAGAAGGAGAGGTGGAGGTGGGAGCTAAAGAAGAAGAGAGGTGGAGGTGGGAGCTAAAGAAGAAGAGAGAAGGAGAGAGGTGGAGGTGGGAGCTAAAGAAGAAGAGAAAAGGAGAGAGGTGGAGGTGGAGCTAAAGAAGAAGTGAGGTGGAGGTGGGAGCTAAAGAAGAAGAGAAAAGGAGAGAGGTGGAGGTGGGAGCTAAATAAGAAGAGAAAAGGAGAGAGGTGGAGGTGGGAGCTAAATAAGAAGAGAAAAGGAGAGAGGTGGAGGTGGAGCTAAAGAAGAAGTGAGGTGGAGGTGGGAGCTAAAGAAGAAGAGAGAAGGAGAGAGGTGGAGGTGGGAGCTAAATAAGAAGAGAAAAGGAGAGAGGTGGAGGTGGAGCTAAAGAAGAAGTGAGGTGGAGGTGGGAGCTAAAGAAGAAGAGAGAAGGAGAGAGGTGGAGGTGGGAGCTAAAGAAGAAGAGTGAAGAAGAGAGGTGGAGGTGGGAGCTAAATAAGAAGCGAGAAGGAGAGAGATGGAGGTTGAAAAATGAAAATTGAGGGAGAGAGCACTTTTGTAAGAGGTGCCAACTCTCACCTAATTGAGTTCACGCTGAGTAACCATGGAGACCACAGGCAGCAGGGGGCACCTTAATTGGGGAGGAGGGGCTCATAGAGCTAAAGAAGAAGAGAAAAGGAGAGAGGTGGAGGTGGGAGTTAAAGAAGAAGAGAGGTGGAGGTGGGAGCTAAAGAAGAAGAGAGTTGGAGGTGGGAGCTAAAGAAGAAGAGAAAAGGAGAGAGGTGGAGGTGAGAGCTAAAGAAGAAGATAGGTGGTGGGAGCTAAAGAAGAAGAGAGGTGGAGGTGGGAGCTAAAGAAGAAAGAAGGAGAGAGGTGGAGGTGGGAGCTAAAGAAGAAGAGAAAAGGAGAGAGGTGTAGATGGGAGATAAAGAAGAAGAGAAAAGGAGAGAGGTGGAGGTGGAGCTAAAGAAGAAAGGTGGAGGTGGGAAAAGAAGAGAGAGGTGGAGGTGGGAGCTAAAAAGAAGAGAAGAGAGGTGGAGGTGGGAGCTAAAAAGAAGAGAGAAAGAGAGAGGTGGAGGTGGGAGCTAAAGAAGAAGAGGTGGAGGTGGGAGCTAAAAAAGAGAGAGGTGGAGGTGGGAGCTAAAGAAGAAGAGAGAAGGAGAGAGGTGGAGGTGGGAGCTAAAGAAGAAGAGAGGTGGAGGTGGGAGCTAAAGAAAAAAGAAGAGAGGTGGAGGTGGGAGCTAAAAAGTGAAGAAGAGAGGTGGAGGTGGGAGCTAAAGAAGAAGTGAGGTGGAGGTGGGAGCTAAAGAAGAAGAGAGGTGAGAGGTGGAGGTGGGAGCTAAAGAAGAAGAGAGAAGGAGAGAGGTGGAGGTGGGAGCTAAAGAAGAAGAGAGAAAAAGAGGTGGAGGTGGGAGCTAAAAGAAGAGAGGTGGAGGTGGGAGCTAAAGAAGAAGTGAGGTGGAGGTGGGAGCTAAAGAAGAAGTGAGGTGGAGGTGGGAGCTAAAGAAGAAGAGAAAGAAAGGTGGAGGTGGGAGCTAAAGAAGAAGAGAGGTGGAGGTGGGAGCTAAAAAGAAGAAGAGAGGTGGAGGTGGAGCTAAAGAGAAGTGAGGTGGAGGTGGGAGCTAAAGAAAAGAGAGAAAAGAGAGGTGGAGGTGGGAGCTAAAGAAGAAGAGAGGAGGTGGAGGTGGGAGCTAAAGAAGAAGAGAGGTGGAGGTGGGAGCTAAAGAAGAAGGAGAGAGGTGGAGGTGGAGCTAAAAAGAGTGAGGTGGAGGTGGGAGCTAAAGAAGAAGAGAGGTGGAGGTGGGAGCTAAAGAAGAAGAGAGAAAGAGAGAGGTGGAGGTGGGAGCTAAAAAGAAGAAGAGGTGGAGGTGGGAGCTAAAGAAAGAGAGAAGAGGTGGAGGTGGAGCTAAAGAAGAAGTGAGGTGGAGGTGGGAGCTAAAGAAGAGGTGGGAGCTAAAGAAGAAGAGAGAAGGAGAGAGGTGGAGGTGGAGCTAAAGAAGAAGTGAGGTGGAGGTGGGAGCTAAAGAAGAAGAGAGAAGGTGGGAGCTAAGGTGGAGAAAGAAGAAGAGAGGTGGAGGTGGGAGCTAAAGAAGAAGAGGTGGAGGTGGGAGCTAAAGAAGAAGAGAGAAGGAGAGTGGAGGAGGTGGAGCTAAAGAAGAAGTGAGGTGGAGGTGGGAGCTAAAGAAGAAGAGAGGTGGGAGCTAAAGAAGAAGAGAGAAGGAGAGAGGTGGAGGTGGAGCTAAAGAAGAAGTGAGGTGGAGGTGGGAGCTAAAGAAGAAGAGAGGTGGGAGCTAAAGAAGAAGAGAGAAAGAGAGAGGTGGAGGTGGGAGCTAAAGAAGAAGAGAGGTGGAGGTGGGAGCTAAAGAAGAAGAGAGGAGAGAGGTGGAGGTGGGAGCTAAAGAAAAAGAGTGAAGAAGAGAGTGGAGGTGGGAGCTAAAGAAGAAGCGAGAAGGAGAGGTGGAGGTGTAAAAATGAAAATTGAGGGAGAGAGCACTCTTGTAAGAGGTGCCAACTCTCACCTAATCGAGTTCACGCTGAGTAACCATGGAGACCACAGGCAGCAGGGGGCACCTTAATTGGGGAGGAGGGGCTCATAGTATGGAATAAGTTGAATATTACCAAACATTCACTCTATTCCAGCCATTTTATGAGCCTTCCTCACCTCGCTAGCCTCCTGTAGTGGAGACGGCTGCGCCGCGATGGGGTGAGGTGATAGAAGCTAGTGAGCCTCGTGATCTGCCAGCGGGAGGTGGGGGCAGATGGAAGTAAGGGGTAGATGCAGGAGCACTGAGTGAATTCTGATTCAGTCTGCAGCACCCAGAGATAATACTGTTTTTTCTACGAAGGGACTTGCTATAGGAAGAGGGTGGCAGAGCGAAGAGGAGACAAGACAAGAAGGTTCACAGAGCGTAGATGACAAGGTCAAATGGTGGGTGGTAGCAGAGGGGAGGTGTCGTTGGAGAGGTGACACGAAGAGAGTGGTATAGGAAGGGATAGTGAAAGAGAGAGGGATTGAGGAGGAGGAGGGAGGAGGAGGAGGGAGGAGGAGGAGAAGAGGTTGCCGTACCACGTATTCCTCTCTATCTTACCCCCTCCCTTCCTTTCGCTCTCTCCATCTCGGTCTCATCCCTCATCTCCTTTCCTGTCTCTGGCGCTCCCTGGCTGTCCAGATGAAGACGGATCATTTCTGCTTGATTGTAACTTCCACAGAGGACTCCCTGATAAACTGCCACTGTGTCTCTCATCCATCCATCCTTCCATCCCTCCCTCCATCACCTCCCTCTTTTTTTCCCTCCTCCTCATTCACATCTTTCTCTCAGAGCCCTCTCCCCAGTTGTCGATCGATCGCTAGGACCCAAGGACCTGAGTAGAAGGCAGGTTTGTGATGGAGAACTGTGACACTAACTAAGACCATGAATGAATTGTGTTTGAGAGACTACGGGTGGACACGGGTGGACAGGCATGTTGAAGAAATAATATATTGGGTGATGTGGTGGCTGTGGGAAGGTTGAAGAGACAATATATTGGGTGATGTGGTGGCACCACATATAGTAGCTTGTGCCACAGCCAGACAGAGAGAGAGAGTTGGGGGAGGGGTGGGAGAGATCAAGAGAGAGCTAGAGGGAGCGAGGGAGTGAGCGAGGGAGTGAGCGAGGGAGCGAGGGAGCGAGGGAGTGAGCGAGGGAGCGAGGGAGCGAGGGAGCGAGGGAGCGAGGGAGGAAGGGAGGAAAATTGTATTTGTGAGACATGGAGGGTTTGGTCCAAATCCACCAATTATAGTTTGACTGGTGGAGAGAAAAGAGCAAGAGATCTAGGTTTGGCCAGAATTAAACATTCTCTCTGATCCAATGGCATCGAGTCGGGAAGGGCAAGGATCCAATGGGCCTTCTGTCTGTCTACACTTCAAAACCAAACTGAAACAACAAATCGTTTCCACTTTTGAACCGTTCTGGGACGAAGACATCATTATGTCAGGGGTTTCAATCAAAAAGACAGTGATAAGAAAACAGGTGCATTTTTACTACAAGGCCTAATACGGCGTTTCCTGCAGAACCATTTCAACCAAAAGTGCAATTAACTCCTGAAAAGTACAATGGTATTAGTAATATACTGGTATAAAAAAAAAAAATAATTGGGTGGGGGGGGGAATCATGACATACTCTTTTTATATGTATGTACTTGACTTAAACTATGTGCACTTATCTCAAGTTGACTGAACATTACTTCCCTGGAGCAGTGGACTTTTCCAGAAGGATGGTTATATTACTTCCCTGGAGCAGTGGACTTTTCTGGAAGGATGGTTATATTACTTCCCTGGAGCAGTGGACTTTTCTGGAAGGATGGTTATATTACTTCCCTGGAGCAGTGGACTTTTCTGGAAGGATGGTTATATTACTTCCCTGGAGCAGTGGACTTTTCTGGAAGGATGGTTATATTACTTCCCTGGAGCAGTGGACTTTTCCGGAAGGATGGTTATATTACTTCCCTGGAGCAGTGGACTTTTCCGGAAGGATGGTTATATTACTTCCCTGGAGCAGTGGACTTTTCTGGAAGGATGGTTATATTACTTCCCTGGAGCAGTGGACTTTTCTGGAAGGATGGTTATATTACTTCCCTGGAGCAGTGGACTTTTCTGGAAGGATGGTTATATTACTTCCCTGGAGCAGTGGACTTTTCCAGAAGGATGGTTATATTACTTCCCTGGAGCAGTGGACTTTTCTGGAAGGATGGTTATATTACTTCCTGGAGCAGTGGACTTTTCTGGAAGGATGGTTATATTACTTCCCTGGAGCAGTGGACTTTTCTGGAAGGATGGTTATATTACTTCCCTGGAGCAGTGGACTTTTCTGGAAGGATGGTTATATTACTTCCCTGGAGCAGTGGACTTTTCTGGAAGGATGGTTATATTACTTCCCTGGAGCAGTGGACTTTTCCGGAAGGATGGTTATATTACTTCCCTGGAGCAGTGGACTTTTCTGGAAGGATGGTTATATTACTTCCCTGGAGCAGTGGACTTTTCTGGAAGGATGGTTATATTACTTCCCTGGAGCAGTGGACTTTTCTGGAAGGATGGTTATATTACTTCCCTGGAGCAGTGGACTTTTCCAGAAGGATGGTTATATTACTTCCCTGGAGCAGTGGACTTTTCTGGAAGGATGGTTATATTACTTCCCTGGAGCAGTGGACTTTTCTGGAAGGATGGTTATATTACTTCCCTGGAGCAGTGGACTTTTCCAGAAGGATGGTTATATTACTTCCCTGGAGCAGTGGACTTTTCTGGATGGATGGTTATATTACTTCCCTGGAGCAGTGGACTTTTCTGGAAGGATGGTTATATTACTTCCTGGAGCAGTGGACTTTTCCGGAAGGATGGTTATATTACTTCCCTGGAGCAGTGGACTTTTCTGGAAGGATGGTTATATTACTTCCCTGGAGCAGTGGACTTTTCTGGAAGGATGGTTATATTACTTCCCTGGAGCAGTGGACTTTTCTGGAAGGATGGTTATATTACTTCCCTGGAGCAGTGGACTTTTCTGGAAGGATGGTTATATTACTTCCCTGGAGCAGTGGACTTTTCTGGAAGGATGGTTATATTACTTCCCTGGAGCAGTGGACTTTTCTGGAAGGATGGTTATATTACTTCCTGGAGCAGTGGACTTTTCCAGAAGGATGGTTATATTACTTCAGTGGACCTGGAGCAGTGGACTTTTCTGGATGGATGGTTATATTACTTCCCTGGAGCAGTGGACTTTTCTGGAAGGATGGTTATATTACTTCCTGGAGCAGTGGACTTTTCCAGAAGGATGGTTATATTACTTCCTGGAGCAGTGGACTTTTCTGGATGGATGGTTATATTACTTCCCTGGAGCAGTGGACTTTTCTGGAAGGATGGTTATATTACTTCCCTGGAGCAGTGGACTTTTCCGGAAGGATGGTTATATTACTTCCCTGGAGCAGTGGACTTTTCTGGAAGGATGGTTATATTACTTCCCTGGAGCAGTGGACTTTTCTGGAAGGATGGTTATATTACTTCCCTGGAGCAGTGGACTTTTCTGGAAGGATGGTTATATTACTTCCCTGGAGCAGTGGACTTTTCTGGAAGGATGGTTATATTACTTCCCTGGAGCAGTGGACTTTTCTGGAAGGATGGTTATATTACTTCCTGGAGCAGTGGACTTTTCTGGAAGGATGGTTATATTACTTCCCTGGAGCAGTGGACTTTTCTGGAAGGATGGTTATATTACTTCCCTGGAGCAGTGGACTTTTCTGGAAGGATGGTTATATTACTTCCCTGGAGCAGTGGACTTTTCTGGAAGGATGGTTATATTACTTCCCTGGAGCAGTGGACTTTTCTGGAAGGATGGTTATATTACTTCCCTGGAGCAGTGGACTTTTCTGGAAGGATGGTTATATTACTTCCCTGGAGCAGTGGACTTTTCTGGGAAGGATGGTTATATTACTTCCCTGGAGCAGTGGACAGTTTTCTGGAAGGATGGTTATATTACTTCCCTGGAGCAGTGGACTTTTCTGGAAGGATGGTTATATTACTTCCCTGGAGCAGTGGACTTTTCTGGAAGGATGGTTATATTACTTCCCTGGAGCAGTGGACTTTTCTGGAAGGATGGTTATATTACTTCCCTGGAGCAGTGGACTTTTCTGGAAGGATGGTTATATTACTTCCTGGAGCAGTGGACTTTTCTGGAAGGATGGTTATATTACTTCCCTGGAGCAGTGGACTTTTCTGGAAGGATGGTTATATTACTTCCCTGGAGCAGTGGACTTTTCTGGAAGGATGGTTATATTACTTCCCTGGAGCAGTGGACTTTTCTGGAAGGATGGTTATATTACTTCCCTGGAGCAGTGGACTTTTCTGGAAGGATGGTTATATTACTTCCCTGGAGCAGTGGACTTTTCTGGAAGGAGTGGACTTTTCTGGAAGGATGGTTATATTACTTCCCTGGAGCAGTGGACTTTTCTGGAAGGATGGTTATATTACTTCCCTGGAGCAGTGGACTTTTCTGGAAGGATGGTTATATTACTTCCCTGGAGCAGTGGACTTTTCTGGAAGGATGGTTATATTACTTCCCTGGAGCAGTGGACTTTTCTGGATGGATGGTTATATTACCCTGGAGCAGTGGACTTTTCCAGAAGGATGGTTATATTACTTCCCTGGAGCAGTGGACTTTTCTGGATGGATGGTTATATTACTTCCCTGGAGCAGTGGACTTTTCTGGAAGGATGGTTATATTACTTCCCTGGAGCAGTGGACTTTTCTGGAAGGATGGTTATATTACTTCCCTGGAGCAGTGGACTTTTCTGGAAGGATGGTTATATTACTTCCCTGGAGCAGTGGACTTTTCTGGAAGGATGGTTATATTACTTCCCTGGAGCAGTGGACTTTTCTGGATGGATGGTTATATTACTTCCCTGGAGCAGTGGACTTTTCTGGAAGGATGGTTATATTACTTCCCTGGAGCAGTGGACTTTTCTGGAAGGATGGTTATATTACTTCCCTGGAGCAGTGGACTTTTCTGGAAGGATGGTTATATTACTTCCCTGGAGCAGTGGACTTTTCTGGAAGGATGGTTATATTACTTCCCTGGAGCAGTGGACTTTTCTGGAAGGATGGTTATATTACTTCCCTGGAGCAGTGGACTTTTCTGGAAGGATGGTTATATTACTTCCCTGGAGCAGTGGACTTTTCTGGATGGATGGTTATATTACTTCCCTGGAGCAGTGGACTTTTCCAGAAGGATGGTTATATTACTTCCCTGGAGCAGTGGACTTTTCTGGAAGGATGGAGCAGTGGACTTTTCTGGAAGGATGGTTATATTACTTCCCTGGAGCAGTGGACTTTTCTGGATGGATGGTTATATTACTTCCCTGGAGCAGTGGACTTACTTCCCTGGAGCAGTGGATGGTTGGTTATTACTTCCCTGGAGCAGTGGACTTTTTGGAAGGATGGTTATATTACTTCCCTGGAGCAGTGGACTTTTCTGGAAGGATGGTTATATTACTTCCCTGGAGCAGTGGACTTTTCTGGAAGGATGGTTATATTACTTCCCTGGAGCAGTGGACTTTTCCGGAAGGATGGTTATATTACTTCCTGGAGCAGTGGACTTTTCTGGAAGGATGGTTATATTACTTCCCTGGAGCAGTGGACTTTTCCAGAAGGATGGTTATATTACTTCCCTGGAGCAGTGGACTTTTCTGGAAGGATGGTTATATTACTTCCCTGGAGCAGTGGACTTTTCTGGAAGGATGGTTATATTACTTCCCTGGAGCAGTGGACTTTTCTGGAAGGATGGTTATATTACTTCCCTGGAGCAGTGGACTTTTCTGGAAGGATGGTTATATTACTTCCCTGGAGCAGTGGACTTTTCTGGAAGGATGGTTATATTACTTCCCTGGAGCAGTGGACTTTTCTGGAAGGATGGTTATATTACTTCCCTGGAGCAGTGGACTTTTCTGGATGGATGGTTATATTACTTCCCTGGAGCAGTGGACTTTTCCAGAAGGATGGTTATATTACTTCCCTGGAGCAGTGGACTTTTCTGGATGGATGGTTATATTACTTCCCTGGAGCAGTGGACTTTTCTGGAAGGATGGTTATATTACTTCCCTGGAGCAGTGGACTTTTCTGGAAGGATGGTTATATTACTTCCCTGGAGCAGTGGACTTTTCTGGAAGGATGGTTATATTACTTCCCTGGAGCAGTGGACTTTTCCGGAAGGATGGTTATATTACTTCCCTGGAGCAGTGGACTTTTCTGGAAGGATGGTTATATTACTTCCCTGGAGCAGTGGACTTTTCTGGAAGGATGGTTATATTACTTCCTGGAGCAGTGGACTTTTCTGGAAGGATGGTTATATTACTTCCCTGGAGCAGTGGACTTTTCTGGATGGATGGTTATATTACTTCCCTGGAGCAGTGGACTTTTCCAGAAGGATGGTTATATTACTTCCCTGGAGCAGTGGACTTTTCTGGATGGATGGTTATATTACTTCCCTGGAGCAGTGGACTTTTCTGGAAGGATGGTTATATTACTTCCCTGGAGCAGTGGACTTTTCCGGAAGGATGGTTATATTACTTCCCTGGAGCAGTGGACTTTTCTGGAAGGATGGTTATATTACTTCCCTGGAGCAGTGGACTTTTCTGGAAGGATGGTTATATTACTTCCCTGGAGCAGTGGACTTTTCTGGAAGGATGGTTATATTACTTCCCTGGAGCAGTGGACTTTTCTGGATGGATGGTTATATTACTTCCCTGGAGCAGTGGACTTTTCCAGAAGGATGGTTATATTACTTCCCTGGAGCAGTGGACTTTTCTGGATGGATGGTTATATTACTTCCCTGGAGCAGTGGACTTTTCTGGAAGGATGGTTATATTACTTCCTGGAGCAGTGGACTTTTCTGGAAGGATGGTTATATTACTTCCCTGGAGCAGTGGACTTTTCTGGAAGGATGGTTATATTACTTCCCTGGAGCAGTGGACTTTTCTGGATGGATGGTTATATTACTTCCCTGGAGCAGTGGACTTTTCCAGAAGGATGGTTATATTACTTCCCTGGAGCAGTGGACTTTTCTGGAAGGATGGTTATATTACTTCCCTGGAGCAGTGGACTTTTCTGGAAGGATGGTTATATTACTTCCCTGGAGCAGTGGACTTTTCTGGATGGATGGTTATATTACTTCCCTGGAGCAGTGGACTTTTCCAGAAGGATGGTTATATTACTTCCCTGGAGCAGTGGACTTTTCTGGATGGATGGTTATATTACTTCCCTGGAGCAGTGGACTTTTTTGGAAGGATGGTTATATTACTTCCCTGAAGCAGTGGACTTTTCCAGAAGGATGGTTATATTACTTCCCTGGAGTGGCAGTGGACTTTTCTGGAAGGATGGTTATATTACTTCCCTGGAGCAGTGGACTTTTCTGGAAGGATGGTTATATTACTTCCCTGGAGCAGTGGACTTTTCCGGAAGGATGGTTATATTACTTCCCTGGAGCAGTGGACTTTTCTGGAAGGATGGTTATATTACTTCCCTGGAGCAGTGGACTTTTCTGGAAGGATGGTTATATTACTTCCCTGGAGCAGTGGACTTTTCTGGAAGGATGGTTATATTACTTCCCTGGAGCAGTGGACTTTTCTGGAAGGATGGTTATATTACTTCCCTGGAGCAGTGGACTTTTCTGGAAGGATGGTTATATTACTTCCCTGGAGCAGTGGACTTTTCTGGAAGGATGGTTATATTACTTCCCTGGAGCAGTGGACTTTTCTGGAAGGATGGTTATATTACTTCCCTGGAGCAGTGGACTTTTCTGGAAGGATGGTTATATTACTTCCCTGGAGCAGTGGACTTTTCTGGAAGGATGGTTATATTACTTCCCTGGAGCAGTGGACTTTTCTGGAAGGATGGTTATATTACTTCCCTGGAGCAGTGGACTTTTCCAGAAGGATGGTTATATTACTTCCCTGGAGCAGTGGACTTTTCTGGATGGATGGTTATATTACTTCCCTGGAGCAGTGGACTTTTCTGGAAGGATGGTTATATTACTTCCCTGGAGCAGTGGACTTTTCCAGAAGGATGGTTATATTACTTCCCTGGAGCAGTGGACTTTTCTGGATGGATGGTTATATTACTTCCCTGGAGCAGTGGACTGGAAGGATGGTTATATTTTCCCTGGAGCAGGATCCGGAAGGGTTATATTACTTCCCTGGAGCAGTGGACTTTTCTGGAAGGATGGTTATATTACTTCCCTGGAGCAGTGGACTTTTCTGGAAGGATGGTTATATTACTTCCCTGGAGCAGTGGACTTTTCTGGAAGGATGGTTATATTACTTCCCTGGAGCAGTGGACTTTTCTGGAAGGATGGTTATATTACTTCCCTGGAGCAGTGGACTTTTCTGGAAGGATGGTTATATTACTTCCCTGGAGCAGTGGACTTTTCTGGAAGGATGGTTATATTACTTCCTGGAGCAGTGGACTTTTCTGGAAGGATGGTTATATTACTTCCCTGGAGCAGTGGACTTTTCTGGAAGGATGGTTATATTACTTCCCTGGAGCAGTGGACTTTTCTGGAAGGATGGTTATATTACTTCCCTGGAGCAGTGGACTTTTCTGGAAGGATGGTTATATTACTTCCCTGGAGCAGTGGACTTTTCCAGAAGGATGGTTATATTACTTCCCTGGAGCAGTGGACTTTTCTGGATGGATGGTTATATTACTTCCCTGGAGCAGTGGACTTTTCTGGAAGGATGGTTATATTACTTCCCTGGAGCAGTGGACTTTTCTGGAAGGATGGTTATATTACTTCCCTGGAGCAGTGGACTTTTCTGGAAGGATGGTTATATTACTTCCCTGGAGCAGTGGACTTTTCCGGAAGGATGGTTATATTACTTCCCTGGAGCAGTGGACTTTTCTGGAAGGATGGTTATATTACTTCCCTGGAGCAGTGGACTTTTCTGGAAGGATGGTTATATTACTTCCCTGGAGCAGTGGACTTTTCTGGAAGGATGGTTATATTACTTCCCTGGAGCAGTGGACTTTTCTGGAAGGATGGTTATATTACTTCCCTGGAGCAGTGGACTTTTCTGGAAGGATGGTTATATTACTTCCCTGGAGCAGTGGACTTTTCTGGAAGGATGGTTATATTACTTCCCTGGAGCAGTGGACTTTTCTGGAAGGATGGTTATATTACTTCCCTGGAGCAGTGGACTTTTCTGGAAGGATGGTTATATTACTTCCCTGGAGCAGTGGACTTTTCTGGATGGATGGTTATATTACTTCCCTGGAGCAGTGGACTTTTCCAGAAGGATGGTTATATTACTTCCCTGGAGCAGTGGACTTTTCTGGATGGATGGTTATATTACTTCCTGGAGCAGTGGACTTTTCTGGAAGGATGGTTATATTACTTCCCTGGAGCAGTGGACTTTTCTGGAAGGATGGTTATATTACTTCCCTGGAGCAGTGGACTTTTCCAGAAGGATGGTTATATTACTTCCCTGGAGCAGTGGACTTTTCTGGATGGATGGTTATATTACTTCCCTGGAGCAGTGGACTTTTCTGGAAGGATGGTTATATTACTTCCCTGGAGCAGTGGACTTTTCTGGAAGGATGGTTATATTACTTCCCTGGAGCAGTGGACTTTTCTGGAAGGATGGTTATATTACTTCCCTGGAGCAGTGGACTTTTCTGGAAGGATGGTTATATTACTTCCCTGGAGCAGTGGACTTTTCTGGAAGGATGGTTATATTACTTCCCTGGAGCAGTGGACTTTTCTGGATGGATGGTTATATTACTTCCCTGGAGCAGTGGACTTTTCCAGAAGGATGGTTATATTACTTCCCTGGAGCAGTGGACTTTTCTGGATGGATGGTTATATTACTTCCCTGGAGCAGTGGACTTTTCTGGAAGGATGGTTATATTACTTCCCTGGAGCAGTGGACTTTTCTGGAAGGATGGTTATATTACTTCCCTGGAGCAGTGGACTTTTCTGGAAGGATGGTTATATTACTTCCCTGGAGCAGTGGACTTTTCTGGAAGGATGGTTATATTACTTCCCTGGAGCAGTGGACTTTTCTGGAAGGATGGTTATATTACTTCCCTGGAGCAGTGGACTTTTCTGGAAGGATGGTTATATTACTTCCCTGGAGCAGTGGACTTTTCTGGAAGGATGGTTATATTACTTCCCTGGAGCAGTGGACTTTTCTGGAAGGATGGTTATATTACTTCCCTGGAGCAGTGGACTTTTCCAGAAGGATGGTTATATTACTTCCCTGGAGCAGTGGACTTTTCTGGAAGGATGGTTATATGGAGCAGTGGACTTCCCTGGAGCAGTGGACTTTTCTGGAAGGATGGTTATATTACTTCCCTGGAGCAGTGGACTTTTCTGGAAGGATGGTTATATTACTTCCCTGGAGCAGTGGACTTTTCTGGAAGGATGGTTATATT
>NC_060191.1:62768389-62868389 GCF_021184085.1 Oncorhynchus gorbuscha | reverse complement strand
ACCCTCTCCATTGCGGCCCAGTCGATGCAGATGGGGGCGTGCTCTCTCTGCTGTCTCCTGTAGTCCATGATCAGCTCCTTCATTTTGTTGATGTTTAGGGAGAGGTTATTTTCATGGCACCACTCCACCAGGGCACCAGTCTCCTCCCTGTAAACTGTCTCGTAACTTTTGGTAATCAGGCCAAACACTGTTTTGTCGTCAGCAAACTTGATGATTGAGTTGGAGATTTGCATGGCCATGCAGTCATGTGTGAACAAGGAGTACAGGAGGGGGCTGAACACGGACCCTGTGGGGCCCCTGTGTTCAGGATCAGCATGACAGAGGGGGTTTTGCATACCTTCACTTCTTAGGGTCGGCCCACCTGGAAGTCCAGGACCCATTTGCACAAGAAGGAGTTCAAAGCCAGGGTCCTGAGGAGCTTGGAGGGCACTATGGTGTTGAAGGCTGAGCTGTAGTCGATAAACAGCATTCTTACATAGGTATTTCTCTTGTCCAGGTGGGCTAGGGCAGTGTTCTGGCGATTGCATCTCCTTTGCATTAGCGTAGCCTCATCTGTAGCCTGTCAACTATGTGTCTGTCTATCCCTGTTCTCTCCTCTCTGCACAGACCATACAAACGCTCCACACCGCGTGGCCGCGGCCACCCTAATCTGGTGGTCCCAGCGCGCACGACCCACGTGGAGTTCCAGGTCTCCGGTAGCCTCTGGAACTGCCGATCTGTGGCCAACAAGGCAGAGTTCATCTCAGCCTATGCCTCCCTCCAGTCCCTCGACTTCTTGGCACTGATGGAAACATGGATCACCACAGACAACACTGCTACTCCTACTGCTCTCTCTTCGTCCGCCCACGTGTTCTCGCACACCCGAGAGCTTCTGGTCAGCGGGGTGGTGGCACCGGGATCCTCATCTCTCCCAAGTGGTCATTCTCTCTTTCTCCCCTTACCCATCTGTCTATCGCCTCCTTTGAATTCCATGCTGTCACAGTTACCAGCCCTTTCAAGCTTAACATCCTTATCATTTATCGCCCTCCAGGTTCCCTCGGAGAGTTCATCAATGAGCTTGATGCCTTGATTAGCTTCTTTCCTGAGGACGGCTCACCTCTCACAGTTCTGGGCGACTTTAACCTCCCCACGTCTACCTTTGACTCATTCCTCTCTGCCTCCTTCTTTCCACTCCTCTCCTCCTTTGACCTCACCCTCTCACCTTCCCCCCCTACTCACAAGGCAGGCAATACGCTCGACCTCATCTTTACTAGATGCTGTTCTTCCACTAACCTCATTGAAACTCCCCTCCAAGTCTCCGACCACTACCTTGTATCCTTTTCCCTCTCGCTCTCATCCAACACCTCCCACACTGCCCCTACTCGGATGGTATCGCGCCGTCCCAAACTTCGCTCTCTCTCCCCCGCTACTCTCTCCTCTTCCATCCTATCATCTCTTCCCTCTGCTCAAACCTTCTCCAACCTATCTCCTGATTCTGCCTCCTCAACCCTCCTCTCCTCCCTCTCTGCATCCTTTGACTCTCTATGTCCCCTATCCTCCAGGCCGGCTCGGTCCTCCCCTCCCGCTCCGTGGCTCGATGACTCATTGCGAGCTCACAGAACAGGGCTCCGGGCAGCCGAGCGGATATGAAGGAAAACTCGCCTCCTTGCGGACCTGGCATCCTTTCACTCCCTCCTCTCTACATTTTCCTCCTCTGTCTCTGCTGCTAAAGCCACTTTCTACCACTCTAAATTCCAAGCATCTGCCTCTAACCCTAGGAAGCTCTTTGCCACCTTCTCCTCCCTCCTGAATCCTCCTCCCTCCCCCCTCCTCCCTCTCTGCAGATGACTTCGTCAACCATTTTGAAAAGAAGGTCGACGTCATCCGATCCTCGTTTGCTAAGTCAAACGACACCGCTGGTTCTGCTCACACTGCCCTACCCTGTGCTCTGACCTCTTTCTCCCCTCTCTCTCCAGATGAAATCTCGCGTCTTGTGACGGCCGGCCGCCCAACAACCTGCCCGCTTGACCCTATCCCCTCCTCTCTTCTCCAGACCATTTCCGGAGACCTTCTCCCTTACCTCACCTCGCTCATCAACTCATCCCTGACCGCTGGCTACGTCCCTTCCGTCTTCAAGAGAGCGAGAGTTGCACCCCTTCTGAAAAAACCTACACTCGATCCCTCCGATGTCAACAACTACAGACCAGTATCCCTTCTTTCTTTTCTCTCCAAAACTCTTGAACGTGCCGTCCTTGGCCAGCTCTCCCGCTATCTCTCTCTGAATGACCTTCTTGATCCAAATCAGTCAGGTTTCAAGACTAGTCATTCAACTGAGACTGCTCTCCTCTGTATCACGGAGGCGCTCCGCACTGCTAAAGCTAACTCTCTCTCCTCTGCTCTCATCCTTCTAGATCTATCGGCTGCCTTCGATACTGTGAACCATCAGATCCTCCTCTCCACCCTCTCCGAGTTGGGCATCTCCGGCGCGGCCCACGCTTGGATTGCGTCCTACCTGACAGGTCGCTCCTACCAGGTGGCGTGGCGAGAATCTGTCTCCTCACCACGCGCTCTCACCACTGGTGTCCCCCAGGGCTCTGTTCTAGGCCCTCTCCTATTCTCGCTATACACCAAGTCACTTGGCTCTGTCATAACCTCACATGGTCTCTCCTATCATTGCTATGCAGACGACACACAATTAATCTTCTCCTTTCCCCCTTCTGATGACCAGGTGGCGAATCGCATCTCTGCATGTCTGGCAGACATATCAGTATGGATGACGGATCACCACCTCAAGCTGAACCTCGGCAAGACGGAGCTGCTCTTCCTCCCGGGGAAGGACCATGATCTCGCCATCACGGTTGACAACTCCATTGTGTCCTCCTCCCAGAGCGCTAAGAACCTTGGCGTGATCCTGGACAACACCCTGTCGTTCTCAACTAACATCAAGGCGGTGGCCCGTTCCTGTAGGTTCATGCTCTACAACATCCGCAGAGTACGACCCTGCCTCACACAGGAAGCGGCGCAGGTCCTAATCCAGGCACTTGTCATCTCCCGTCTGGATTACTGCAACTCGCTGTTGGCTGGGCTCCCTGCCTGTGCCATTAAACCCCTACAACTCATCCAGAACGCCGCAGCCCGTCTGGTGTTCAACCTTCCCAAGTTCTCTCACGTCACCCCGCTCCTCCGCTCTCTCCACTCGCTTCCAGTTGAAGCTCGCATCCGCTACAAGACCATGGTGCTTGCCTACGGAGCTGTGAGGGGAACGGCACCTCAGTACCTCCAGGCTCTGATCAGGCCCTACACCCAAACAAGGGCACTGCGTTCATCCACCTCTGGCCTGCTCGCCTCCGTACCACTGAGGAAGTACAGCTCCCGCTCAGCCCAGTCAAAACTGTTCGCTGTTCTGGCCCCCCAATGGTGGAACAAACTCCCTCACGACGCCAGGACAGCGGAGTCAATCACCACCTTCCGGAGACACCTGAAACCCCACCTCTTTAAGGAATACCTAGGATAAGATAAGTAATCCCTCTCACCCCCCCCCTTTAAGATTTAGATGCACTATTGTAAAGTGACTGTTCCACTGAATGTCATAAGGTGAATGCACCAATTTGTAAGTCGCTCTGGATAAGAGCGTCTGCTAAATGACTTAAATGTAAATGTAAATGTAATGTAATGCACTGTCCGTGGATCTATTGGGACAGTATGCAAATTGTAGTGGGTCTAGGGTGACAGGTAAGGTGGATGAGATATGGTCCTTAACCAGCCTCTCAAATGATGACAGAAGTGAGTGCTATGGGGCGATAGCCATTTAGTTCAGTTACGTTTGCTTTTTCTTGGGTATAGGAGAGATTGAATATGTCCGTGAACACTCCAGTCAGCTGGTCTGCACATGCTCTGAGGACGCGGCTTGGGATGCCATCTGGGCCGGCAGTCTTGAAAGGGTTAACATGCTAGCCAGTTTCTGCAGTCAAATGACCTAGTGGGCTCATGGGTGGAATGTTATTCATATTTCTCATAATTAATAAACACTCAAAAAATGTCATGCCAAAAATCTAGTGTTTCTATGCCACACAGTTATATTACATGTCGGTCTTCTGTGATGTATATACAGTGCCTTGCAAAAGCATTCATCCCCTTTGAATTTTTCCTATTTTGTTGCATTACAACCTTTAAAAATTACATGTTTATATTTGGATTTCATGTCATGGACATACATAAAATAGTACAAATGTAACGGCGTTCGTCTGTTGAAGAAAGAGAGTCGGACCGAAGCGCAGCGTGTAAGTTACTCATGACTTTAATGAAAGAACGCGGTACATGAAATAACTGATACTAACTACAAAAACAACAGAACGGAACGTGAAACTAATTACAGCCTATCTGGTGAAATACAACACAGAGACAGGAACAAACACCCACGAAATACAAAGCGAACTCAGGCTACCTAAATACGGTTCCCAATCAGAGACAACGATAAGCACCTGACTAATTGAGAATCGCCTCAGGCAGCCAAGCCTATACCACACCCCTAATCAGCCGCGATACCAAATACTACAAACCCCAATACGAAACACAACATATATACCCATGTCACACCCTGGCCTACCCAAACATATAACAAAAACACAAAATACAATGACCAAGGCGTGACAACAAATTGGTGAAGTAAAATTATTTATTTTTTTAATTGGGGGGGGCTAATGAAGCCCCTGAATAAGATCTGGTGCAACCAATTACCTTCAGCAGTCACATAATTAGTCAAATAAAGTCGACCTGTGTGCAATCTAAGTGTCACATGATCTGTCACACAGATCTTGTTTGCCCCACTGTATATCAGCCAACAATTGAGCAAGTTCTCCTACTTAAAAAGATGAGAGGCCTGTAAATTTCATCACTTCAACTGTGACAGACAAAATGACAAAACAAAATCCAGAAAAACATATTGTAGGATTTTTAATGAATTTATTTGCAAATTATGGTAGAAAGTAAGTATTTGGTCAATAACAAAAGTTTATCTCAATACTTTGTTATATACCCTTTGTTGGCAATGACAGAGGTCAAACGTTTTCTGTAAGTCTTCACAAGGTTTTCACACACTGTTGCTGGTATTTTGGCCCATTCCTCCATGCAGATCTCCTCTAGAGCAGTGATGTTTTGGGGCTGTTAATGGGCATCACGGACTTTCAACTCCCTCCAAAGATTTTCTATGGGGTTGAGATCTGGAGACTGGCTAGGCCACTCCAGGACCTTGAAATGCTTCTTACGAAGCCAACCCTTCGTTGCCCGGGTGGTGTGTTTGGGATCATTGTCATGCTGAAAGACCTAGCCACGTTTCATCTTCAATGCCCTTGCTCTGATGGAAGGAGGTTTTCACTCAAAATCTCACGATACATGGCCCCATTCATTCTTTCCTTTACACGGATCAGTCGTCCTGGTCCCTTTGCAGAAAAACATCCCCAAAGCATGATGTTTCCACCCCATGCTCCACAGTAGGTATGGTGTTCTTTGGATGCAACTCAGCATTCTTTGTCCTCCAACCACGACGAGTTGAGTTTTTACCAAAAAGTTATATTTTGGTTTCATCTGACCATATGACATTCTCCCAATCTTCTTCTGGATCATCCAAATGCTCTCTAGCAAACTTCAGACGGGCCTGGACATGTACTGGCTTAAGCAGGGGGACACGTCGGGCACTGCAGGATTTGAGTCCCTGGCGGCGTAGTGTTTTACTGATGGTAGGCTTTGATACTTTGGTCCCAGCTCTCTGCAGGTCATTCACTAGGTCCCCCCGTGTGGTTCTGGGATTTTTGCTCACCGTTCTTGTGATCATTTTGACCCCACTGGGTGAGATCTTGCGTGGAGCCCCAGATCGAGGGAGATTATCAGTGGTCTTGTATGTCTTCCATTTCCTAATAATTGCTCCCACAGTCAAACCAAGCTGCTTACCTATTGCAGATTCAGTCTTCCCAGCCTGGTGCAGGTCTACAATTTTGTGTCTGGTGTCCTTTGACAGCTCTTTGGTCTTGGCCATAGTGGAGTTTGGAGTGTGACTGTTTGAGGCTGTGGAGAAGTGTCTTTTATACTAATAACAATTTCAAACAGGTGCCATTAATACAGGTAACGAGTGGAGAACAGAGGAGCCTCTTAAAGAAGAAGGTACAGGTTTGTGAGAGCCAGAAATCTTGCTTGTTTGTAGGTGACCAAATACTTATTTTCTACCATAATTTGTAAATAAAATGTATTAAAAATCCTCCGATGTGATTTTCTGGATTTTCTTTCTCATTTTGTCTGTCATAGTTGAAGTGTACCTATGATGAAAATTTCACAGTTGAAGTGATGAAATTTACAGGCCTCTCATCTTTTTAAGTGGGAGAACTTGCACAATTGGTGGCTGACTAAATACTTTTTTGCCCCAATGTAGGTGTCATGGCTGGTCTGTTTGTACTCGTCCATCTTATCTTCCCCATCACCTAGCCATGGTTAAATGCGGTGGTTCATGCTTTCGATTTTGTGCAAAGGCTGGCATCTATCCACGGTTTTTGGGGTAGATACGTTCTAATCATCACAGTGGGAACAACATCCTCTATGCACTTCCTGATGAACTCGGTCAGTGTATACGTCAAAACTATTCTCAGAGGCGACCTGGAATATTTCCCATTCCTCGTGACCAATCTTGAAGCATAGATTCTGACTGGTCAGACCAACGATGAACAATCCTTACCACGGCTGCTTCCTGTTTAAGTTTCTGCCTATCGGTGGGGTGAAGCCGAATGGAGATATGATCTGATTTGCCGAAGGGAAGGCAGGGAAGGCCTTGTTCACTGTCCCAGAAGGGAGAGTAGCAATGATCAAGAGCTTGTGATGATAGAATTTTGGTAGCGTTTTCCTCAGATTTCCTTGATTAAATGGACCTAATACACTGTACAAACCGGTGGACATTAGGCAAAGGTGTATAGTACACGTCTAGACACAGCACAAAGCGTTGTTGAGGTAACAGACAACACAATTACAGTGTAGCGTAGGAGTGTCATTGTTGTTATCACTTTACTCTTTGCCGTCGTCTTAGTCATCCCCATCATTACTGTCATAGTCATCCCCATCCCAGCTGTCTTTTATCAAAATGTACAGCACCAGTCAAAAGTTTGGACACACCTACTCATTCCAGGGTTCTTCCTTATTTTTACTATGTTCTACATTGTAGAATAACAGTTAAGACATCAAAACTAACAAATAACACATATAGAATCATGTAGTAACAAAAAAAAATGTTAAACAAATACATATATTTTTATTTGTGCAAAGCTGTCATGTGCAAAGCTGTCATCAAGGCAAAGGGTGGCTACTTTGAAGAATCTCAAATATAAAATATATTTGATTTGTTTAACACTTTTTTGGTTACTACATTATTCCATGTGCTATTTCATAGTTTTGATGTCTTCACTATGTCTTCACTATTATTCGAGAATGTAGATAATAGTGAGAAAAAAAGAAAAAAAACTAGAATGAGTAGGTGTGTCCCAGCTTTTGATTGGTACTGTAGTCACTAGCAGTCAGCATTTTCATCATCATCAATGTTCTGTAAGTTGCATGATCATCATCAACATTATTATCATGGTCATTATCAATTACCAGTCAATTGCATAATTCTAATCATCAATTTCCAGTCAATTTGTCACGACTTTCCCCCGAAGTCGGTTCCTCCCCTTGATCGGGCGACGTTCGGCGGTCGACGTCACCGGACTTCTAGCCATCGCCGATCCACTTTTCATTTTCCATTTGTTTTGTCTTTGTCTTACACACCTGGATTCAATTCACCAAATACTTGTTCATTATTTAACCCTCTGTTCCCCAATGTTTGTTTGTGAGTAATTGTTTATTGTATTGCGGTCCGTATTTGTGGCCTTGTATTTATACGACGTGTATTGTTATAGTGTTGGTCTCAAATATCAGAAGAATGTTGACAGAGCTCATTTAAACCCTTAAAAAGAGCAAATCCATGAAGATAACTCTTTCTTTTTACCTGTGAGTGAACTAAGTCAGTGAATGTTGGTACATTCCCCTGCTGACAACTCATAGAAGTAATGAAAGACAAAGTAAACCCAACACTTTCACCAACATCAAGACTTTTTAACGAATTACAGAAAGAAACGTTAAGCTTTGAAAGGTTTCGACACTACTCAAAGCAACCAACTGTCTTTGATCACTGCCATTTGGAAGTTTTAAAATGCAAAGTTCCCTTCTCGGCATGTCCCCTAATCCACTGAAAGCGTTGTTGATGAAAGAACAGAAACATATTGACTTTTTTGAACAGCGTTGAATTTGGTGAGTGTTAGGAATATTCCCCTAAGTGTTCTGAAAATGAACGGATCTATTGAAGTTGTGGATGGGGATATTATGAGGTTCCCCTGTTCTGGGGCCGGCTAGTTCTTCAGCTTTGGATTCAGCTTTTAACTATCATAGCCCATTAGTCTGAGTCCAGCCCAGTGGACTTCAGCAAATATAGTACTAATCATCTTCCCTCAGGGGCCACGTCTTCATAATGCAACATGTTTGACTCTCCCACACATCAACCGACTGTTTGCTAGTCAGTTAAATCAGGTAGTCTGTGATGTTGGACATCTTAACTTTTCAGGGGACACCAGCAACTCTCTCTACCTGCTTCACTGGTACTGTTTGTAACCAATAGCAAGGCCACGGCCAGGTACTGTTAGTAACCAATAGCAAGGCCCCGGCCAGGTACTGTTAGTAGCCAATAGCAAGGCCCCGGCCAGGTACTGTTAGTAATCAATAGCAAGGCTCCGGCCAGGTACTGTTAGTAATCAATAGCAAGGCCCGGGCCAGGTACTGTTAGTAACCAATAGCAAGGCCCCGGCCAGGTACTGTTAGTAATCAATAGCAAGGCTCCTGCCACGAGGCTTCAACTTAATAATGCAACATGTCTGGCCCTTCCTCTCCAGCTAGGGCGCTTCTCAACTGACTGTTTGTTAGTAAGTTGGTCAGTTAGTCAGTGTTACAAAATGAGGTTAACTGTAACTACAGCAATGACTTTGGCTTTGAAATGGGTTTCAAGTGTGACGCTGCTAAAGTTCACATTGTGGTTGTCTACGCCAGATGATACAATTATGGCTCCACACACACTGAGTGTACAAACATTAGGAACACCTTCTTAATATTGAGTTCCACCCCCTTTTGCCCTCAGAACAGCCTCAATTTGTCAGTGTATGGACTCTACAAAGTGTTGAATGCATTCCACAGGGATGCTGGCCCACATGACTCCAAAGCTTCCCACAGTTTTGTCAAGTTGGCTGAATGTCCTTTTGGTGGTGGACCATTCTTGATACATATGGGAAACTGTTGAGCATGAAAAACTCGGCAACAAACCGGTGCGGCTGGCACCTACTACCATACCTAATTTAAAGGCACTTAAATATTTTGTCTTGCCCATTCATTGGCACACATAAGCATTCAGTCTCAATTGTCTCAAGACTTAAAAATCCTTCTTTAGCCTGTCTCCTCCCCTTCATCTACACTGATTGAAGTGGATTTAACAAGTGACATCAATAAGGAATCATAGCTTTCACCTGGATTCACCTGGTCAGTCTACATCATGGAAAAAGCTGGTGTTCCTAATGTTTTATCCACTCAGTGTACATGACGTGCCTGTGAGAACACAAGCCTATGGCAGTTATTATATTTTCATTGACATTGCATAACATAGCGTTTATGTAACTCTCCAGCGTTGACATCAGCACAGTGTTAAGGGTGACATCACTGCTGTGAGTTAATACGCGCGACAGTTACCTGGATGATCCTAATAATTACATAAAAACCAACTAGCCGGATTCAGGTTCTCTATGAAACTGTGTGTAGAGGAAAAGAAGTGGTTCGCTCCTGCAGAGGAGGTAAACAGGTCTCTTTACAGCATTGTATTATCTGAAGGACCCACCAATAAAACGCCACCCATCAGAGATTACCATACACCACTGTCACAAAGAGAGAGAGACAGAAAGAGAAATAGTGAAACACAGTGTGCTATAAGATATTCATAGAA
This sequence comes from Oncorhynchus gorbuscha, assembly GCF_021184085.1. NCBI lineage: Eukaryota > Metazoa > Chordata > Actinopteri > Salmoniformes > Salmonidae > Oncorhynchus > Oncorhynchus gorbuscha. The sequence continues at coordinate 62,858,359 of NC_060191.1, read as the reverse complement.
ACACCACTTCATCCAAGATTAAGACACACACATACACACACACTCTCTCCATAGTAGAATGAGACAGAGCCGGTTGCTATGTGCCCAAGTGACAGAGTGAAAGAGACATACATGACTTCTTACAAAGACTGCAATCACAGCACAACCAAGCTCATCTCCTAGGCCTTGGTCTACCTTGGACAACCTACATGCAATACGTGCCTGCAGACGCCTTCTCCACACGCCACAATGTAAAGCACATTTCAAGGTTCCATGGAGTTAATCAATATAAATGTTAGAGCCTCTATGTCTGCACGCAACCACCCCTCAGGCAAGTGAGGCACTGAGAAGAAAATACAAATTTCTAAATTTCCGACTCATTGTTGCTGAGAATCTGAGGAAAAGACCAGGCAATAGTCTCTCTGCTAAAAATATATTTTCAAAGTGGATAGAATTGTGATTTTTTTTTGTAGAATGGAAATGTGCTTTCTTTGTGAAGTCGGCAAAGAAAACAAACAAATTCAAGAGCACAATATTAGGCTTTCTAAACAGAAAACACTCACTATTTAGAGGGATAGAAAACCCCAGGTGAAATTGTATTTTGTTGAGTTAACACTATAAAGTCAGAAGCAGCTTTTCGGAATAAAAAAAACATATGAGCTGCTCTACTAGGGCTGGAGATAGTGACAGGGAGTTTGTTTAGAATGTGTTTTAATGGCTAAGTTACCATTAGCATTGCATGTATTTTAGTGTGTACTTTAATGGTAAGTGTTAGCATTAGCATAGTGTGTGTTTAGAGTGTGTTTTACTGGATAGAGCAGGTTTAACGGAAATCATTTATTAGAGAGGATGGCCAAGGTGCCAAAGTCGTTAAAATGAATCATACATCACTGGAAGCTAACATGATTTTAGTGCATGCTAGCATATGCTCCGGGCCATGGCTCCCTACCAAAATAACACACAGGGGATTTGGAGGTACACACAGGAACGTGAATTGGGTTACTATCAGCTCACTATACCCCCTAGAGTTACTTGGTGTCAGTTAACTCTGTTCTTTTCTCTACTCCGATGTCCTTTCCTCTCCTCTACCCCCCTTATCCTTCTCTCTTTTTCCCCTTCTAATCTCTTCACCCTCCTCCACTTTCATCCACTCTCCCCCCCCCCTTCTCTCCACTCCTCCTCTCTTGATGTCCTAAACTTCCCCTTCATCTTCTCTCTGATGTCTCCTTTCATTCCCTCTCCTCATATTTTCCTCTGCTCTCTCCTTTACATTCTCCTCATCTTTATCTCTGCTCTCTCCTTTACATTCTCCTCATCTTTATCTCTGCTCTCTCCTTTACATTCTCCTCATCTTTATCTCTGCTCTCTCCTTTACATTCTCATCTTTATCTCTGCTCTCTCCTTTACATTCTCCTCATCTTTATCTCTGCTCTCTCCTTTACATTCTCCTCATCTTTATCTCTGCTCTCTCCTTTACATTCTCCTCATCTTTATCTCTGCTCTCTCCTTTACATTCTCCTCATCTTTATCTCTGCTCTCTCCTTTACATTCTCCTCATCTTTATCTCTGCTCTCTCCTTTACATTCTCCTCATCTTTATCTCTGCTCTCTCCTTTACATTCTCCTCATCTTTATCTCTGCTCTCTCCTTTACTTTCTCCTCATCTTTATCTCTGCTCTCTCCTTTACATTCTCCTCATCTTTATCTCTGCTCTCTCCTTTACATTCTCCTCATCTTTATCTCTGCTCTCTCCTTTACATTCTCCTCATATTTATCTCTGCTCTCTCCTTTACATTCTCCTCTCTCCTTTACATTCTCCTCATCTTTATCTCTGCTCTCTCCTTTACATTCTCCTCATCTTTATCTCTGCTCTCTCCTTTACTTTCTCCTCATCTTTATCTCTGCTCTCTCCTTTACATTCTCCTCATCTTTATCTCTGCTCTCTCCTTTACATTCTCCTCATCTTTATCTCTGCTCTCTCCTTTACATTCTCCTCATCTTTATCTCTGCTCTCTCCTTTACATTCTCCTCATCTTTATCTCTGCTCTCTCCTTTACTTTCTCCTCATCTTTATCTCTGCTCTCTCCTTTACATTCTCCTCATCTTTATCTCTGCTCTCTCCTTTACATTCTCCTCATCTTTATCTCTGCTCTCTCCTTTACATTCTCCTCATCTTTATCTCTGCTCTCTCCTTTACATTCTCCTCATCTTTATCTCTGCTCTCTCCTTTACATTCTCCTCATCTTTATCTCTGCTCTCTCCTTTACATTCTCCTCATCTTTATCTCTGCTCTCTCCTTTACATTCTCATCTTTATCTCTGCTCTCTCCTTTACATTCTCCTCATCTTTATCTCTGCTCTCTCCTTTACATTCTCCTCATCTTTATCTCTGCTCTCTCCTTTACATTCTCCTCATCTTTATCTCTGCTCTCTCCTTTACATTCTCATCTTTATCTCTGCTCGCTCCTTTACATTCTCCTCATCTTTATCTCTGCTCTCTCCTTTACATTCTCCTCATCTTTATCTCTGCTCTCTCCTTTACATTCTCCTCATCTTTATCTCTGCTCTCTCCTTTACATTCTCCTCATCTTTATCTCTAAACTCTCCTTTACTTTCTCCTCATCTTTATCTCTGCTCTCTCCTCTACTTTCTCATCTTCTCGTCTACTCATAATTAGCCCCATTCCCTCTCCTCTTCTAACCCTCTCCTCTCCCTTCTTCCACTCTGCCCTTCTTCCCCCTCCTCCACTCTTCATCTGGAGTGCAGAGGGTTCATCTCGTTGAAATTTGAGCCACTTGTCTGGGAGAGACGCTCCTTCAGTTTCATACCATGCCTCCAGGGAGGTTTAACTGTGACAAAGCGTGCTGTTGAATAAAGATGACGGTTGAGGGAGAGTACGTGTGTATGTTTGTGTGTGTACAGTGTGTGTGTGTGTGTACAGTGTGTACATGTACAGTGTGTGTGTACAGTGTGTGTGTGTACAGTGTGTATACCGTGGCTGGTGTAATGTGCACTAATGATTTTTGTTATTTTAAAAAGCTCATGGAAACATTGGGTCCACATCAAAGCCTATATAACCTCCAACCACCCACCCTGACACAAATACAAAACACACACACACACTCCTCCCCCGTGCCTGTCCTTTGCGGGAGACAGTTACATAAGCCATGTATCATTCTCATGCAATGGCCACTGTGGCGCCGCAATGGCAACTGGAGCACAGGTATCCCTGTTACAGTTTCCCAATGGGTAAAGCCTGGGTAGTACAGAGGTTGCAACAAACAGAAGCCCTGTTTTAGGAATGACAAAATACACCAAACTAAATATTTTCACACACAGCAAGCTCTTAACTATACAGTAAATGGACTCTCAGGCATAACAAGAGTTGAGCATATTGAGCCTCTGTTCAACTTGTTGACAAAGCATCCACTCCACCCACGGAAAGGAGAGGGAGAGCCATCCGCTCCACCCACGGAAAGAAGAGGGAGAGCCATCCGCTCCACCCACGGAAAGGAGAGGAGGAGCCATCCGCTCCACCCACGGAAAGGAGAGGAGGAGCCATCCGCTCCACCCACGGAAAGGAGAGGAGGAGCCATCCGCTCCACCCACGGAAAGGAGAGGAGGAGCCATCCGCTCCACCCACGGAAAGGAGAGGAGGAGCCATCCGCTCCACCCACGGGAAGGAGAGGAGGAGCCATCCGCTCCACCCACGGAAAGGAGAGGGAGAGCCATCCGCTCCACCCACGGAAAGGAGAGGAGGAGCCATCCGCTCCACCCACGGAAAGGAGGGGGAGAGCCATCCGCTCCACCCACGGAAAGGAGAGGGAGAGCCATCCGCTCCACCCACGGAAAGGAGAGGGAGAGCCATCTGCTCCACCCACGGAAAGGAGAGGGAGAGCCATCCGCTCCACCCACGGAAAGGAGAGGGAGAGCCATCCGCTCCACCCACGGAAAGGAGAGGAGGAGCCATCCGCTCCACCCACGGAAAGGAGAGGAGGAGCCATCCGCTCCACCCACGGAAAGGAGTAGGAGAGCCATCCGCTCCACCCACGGAAAGGAGAGGGAGAGCCATCCGCTCCACCCACGGAAAGGAGAGGGAGAGCCATCCGCTCCACCCACGGAAAGGAGAGGGAGAGCCATCCGCTCCACCCACGGAAAGGAGAAGAGGAGCCATCCAGTCAAGTCCAGTCTAGTCCAGTCATCCCCTTCAAAACAGCCAATGAGTCAGCTGGTCAAGCACCCCAGCATCCGACACCCAGCTCAGCTCAGGACAGTAACACTGAGACTGCTGGGTTCTTATTTGGGCCTTGCTGGGCCGGCCACGTTCAGCTCTATCAGACCAATTATGGGGAGACGAGAGACGGGGTGGAGGCATGAGGGGCTTCGTGTTGGGTTACGCTAACGCTTCACATTGTCTGAAACCAGAGTCAGCACTCCGTAGTCATCATGTCATGAAAATGAAGCTGACATTTCAAAGTCACCTTGCACCCCTCGCAGGCTGAGTGTTTGTGGCCCATGGCATGTGAGTTGTGTGTATGCATGTGTGTATCTGTATGTATGTGTGTGTGTGTTGTGTGTAGGCTGTTTGCTGACAACATGGAAAACGGAGGTGAGCGCTAGCACTAGCGGAGGTGACAGAGCACTGATGCCCCACACCCTGTCCTCTGTGTGTGTGTGTGTGTGTGTGTGTGTGTGTGTGTGTGTGTGTGTGTGTGTGTGTGTGTGTGTGTGTGTGTGTGTGTGTGTGTGTGTGTGTGTGTGTGTGTGTGTGTGTGTGTGTGTGTGTGTGTGTGTGTGTGTGTGTGTGTGTGTGTGTGAGAGACTCTTAGCATGAAGGCCATTGACAATTCCCTGTTTCAATTCATTTCCACCCTCATCAGGTGTATTACAAGACCACTTCCCCCAACCCTCTAGAGCCCCTCTGCAATGACCTTATAGAATGAGAAAGGGAATGAGAGTAGGCCACAAGGCGACCTTCCAGGGGAAGCAAACCCCAACACACACACACACACACAAAGGACATTTCTGAACCCACAATCGTCCACATACAGAGGACATGGTACAGAGTCATGGGAGGGGGATTGTAACCAATAGATGTGAGAGTGTATTGATTTATTTAGCCAAGTCAGGTCCTGAGAAAAGCCCAGGGAGGGGAAGTAGGGTAGAGGTGACAGGTGATATACCATCAGGTAGTGATAGATGGTGCTAGGGGGTAGAGGTGACAGGTGATATACCATCAGGTAGTGATAGATGGTGCTAGGGGGTAGAGGTGACAGGTGATATACCATCAGGTAGTGATAGATGGTGCTAGGGGGTAGAGGTGACAGGTGATATACTGTCACGGACAGGCTCAAAGCCTGTAACAAAAGGGAGACAACGTGGAGATAAGGCGTAACAAAATATATATTTATTAACTAAAGCAACTAAGGAAAATATACAATGGTGTGTGTAATCAGTAGTGTAAGTGAGTGTTTTGCATGCATGAATGTGATAATGCAGGGTGTTGAAAAGATGCTGTCGCAAACAACTCAAAAAACACCAAGAAACACAACAAAATTCATAAAGGTGTCTGCATGGAGAGAGTCTCCTCCATGAATGGGGAAGTGGTGTATTTATCCTGGGAGACACCGGGCCCAGGTGTTTCCCATGTAGCTGACGACCCTCCCAACTCCGCCCACCGACATCCTAATAAGGAAACAACAAAGAGAGAATACGGCAGACAGAGTGGGAGGGTCGTCACATTCCCCCCCACCCATAAAACCAGGGACCAACAAGGGCCCCGGAACAACTTGACACAGCTTCTGCGTCCCAAATTGATGAGGGGTTACGTATTCACTTACAATTTGCCCCAGCCAACCTTCTCCCTAGACCTCAGCAACCTTCGCACAGGAAGCAACATTTATGATGACAGAAGAAAAAAACAGGGGGGAGCAGACAGGACAGAGAGAACATGACAATACGAACAATGGTCAGTCACGTAAACATTTAGGAACAGGGCGCACGAGAGAGCGCATCAGCAGTCACGTTTTCAGTCCCCCGGATGTGCCGCACATCGAGATGGAATGATTGTAAAAATAAACACGATCGCATTATCCTCTGGTTTGGACACATCATGGACCTCAAAAAAGTGAGGGGGTTATGGTCGGTGTAGACCACAATAGGTACTACCCCTGACCCGACATACACTTCAAAGTGTTGTAGGGCCCAAATGAGTGCTAGTGCTTCCTTTTCGATAACCGAATAGTTCAACTGATAATCGTTAAACTTTTTAGAAAAGAAACTAACAGGCCTCTCAACCCCAGACACATCTGCTTGCAGCAAAACTGCACCTGCCCCCACATGACTAGCATCCATCTGCAAGGTAAATGACAAATCCATGCGAGGAGCAGCCAGCACCGGAGTTGAGGTAAGCAACCTCTTTGCATCTTCAAAAGCGTGTTGACAATGAGTAGACCAAATGTAAACGGCCTTAGCTTTCAGCATATCTGTCAAAGGAGTGACCACAGTAGAGAAGTTATTACAAAAACTACGGTAATAACCAATGCCCAAGAAACGCATCAATTCGTTTTTAGTAGTTGTAGGTGTATCAGAAAACAAACCTGGAAATCTCTGAATCAGACCAACCATCTCTTTCCGCCCATCAACAGGTAGGTGAGTGAGAAGACTGTCTAAAATATCCAGTGTTTCTGAATTTTTCAATCTACCCTGCAATATACAATCGTCAGGACCAGGAACATCTTCCTCCTCATGCACAGATCTAGCACGACAAGAACCCAAGAAAACAACGATATCAGCCAAAAGAACAGGTTTACCGTCCTCTGTGGACTTCCACTGTCTCAGAGGAACGTGCATAATAGGGTTTTAACAGACTTACATGGCACAGCTGGTGTGCTTTCCTCCGTTCTGGAGTGGCAACTAGATAATTTTGCTCAGTGTACTGGCGCACCACTGTATATGGACCTTGAAACTTGGCTTGAAAAGGAGTACCAACAATTGGCAGCAGAGCAAGAACCTGGTAACCCGGACTAAAGTGACGAGGCTCAGTTCGGCGATCAAATATGCCCTTCATCCTCTCCTGTGAAGATGATAACTTCTCCTTAGCCATTTCACCGGCGGCGTACAGGCGTCGCCGGAAATCACACATATACGATAACAGGGACTGAGGGGGCTCGGGAGACATCCAGTCATCCTGGAGAACAGATAAAGGTCCACGCACCCTATGTCCAAACACAAGGTCATTTGGACTGAAACCCGTGCTCTCCTGTGAAACCTCTCTAGTGGCTAACAGTAACCAAGGCAACCCCTCCTCCCAATCCTTATCCGTCTCAGTACAATAAGTTCTCAACAAAGACTTAAGTGTTTGATGGAAACGTTCCAGTGATCCTTGACTTTGCGCGTGATAGGCACTAGACAAATTGTGTTTAATATGGAGCTGTTGAAGAACCTGACTAAACAGATTAGAGGTGAAATTAGATCCTTGATCACTCTGAATGACCTTAGGGATTCCAAACAATGAGAGAAACTGAGTCAAAGCTTTTAACACAGACTTAGTCGTGATAGATCCGAGAGGATAGGCAGCAGGAAACCTAGTGGTCTGACACATCACAGTGAACAGGTAACTGCTACCCTTTTTAGAACGAGGCAGAGGACCCACACAGTCAATAATCAGATACTCAAAAGGTTGGCTGAGTACAGGAATAGGAAACAAGGGTACTGGCTTAATAGCTTGATTAGGCTTACCAGTTAATTGACAGGTGTGACAAGTTTTGATAAAATCAGAAACATTCCTCTTTAATCTAGGCCAAAAGAAATGTCTTAATATGCAATTGTAGGTTTTCCTCACCCCCATATGTCCAGCAACGTCGCTGTGAGAAGTTTCCAACACCAACTCACGAAGCTTAACTGGTACAACAACCTGACTAATTGCCTCCCCCAGAAAACAACTATCATGAGACACCCACTTTCTCATCAGGACATCCTCTTGGAGAAAATAGCCATGGGCGACATCTCCCAACTGTTCTACAGGCACAATTTAGTCACTCAACTCTTCTAACGTGGAGTCATCCCGTTGCGCATTGATTAGATCTGAGCGGGTTACAGATAACGGAACAACAGGGAAAACAGTGACATACTTCTTTGTATTATTATCAGTAGTCGGCGCAGTGACCAGTTCGCCACGGCCCATAGAACGTGTCACTGCACACGCAGAGAACACCTCTGGGAAACTCTGTACACTCTCATCAGGAATCCCAACAAATGACAGCTTGGTGGAAACCACTAGAGATGGAAACACAACAGGCCATACACGCTCACCAGCGAAGTTATTCCCAAGGATAACGTCGATACCCTCAATAGACAACGAAGGACGCACCCCCACAACAACTTCACCCTTCACCAATCCAACATCAGTTTATGCAATGGAACTGACAGTGTTCAAACCTATTCCCCCAATTAGAACACTATTCCCTAAATAGTCTCAGCAGAAAAGGGTAACACAGACTCCAACACAAATGATTCAGAGGCACCTGTGTCTCTCAGGATCTTCACTGGCACTAGGTCTTTACTTCCTAACATAGACACAAAACCTTCCGTAATGAAAGGTAAATAGTCTGGATCAATATGGACTTTCACATTCTCCTGGGCCTGAGGAAATGAGTCATGAATGAACTGATGTGGAACAGGTGCAGCTAATGCGGTAGGCTTAGATTTAGCGTAAGCACCCTTTGACCTGAGAAGTGGATATTCGTTTTTCCAATGACCTGAACCTTGACAGTAGTGACACTCCTGCCCAAAGTCAGCTTTACCATGGGAGTCAGGCTCAACCCTAGTTAATTAGAACTCTCAGGTAGTGATAGATGGTGCTAGGGGGTAGAGGTGACAGGTGATATACCATCAGGTAGTGATAGATGGTGCTAGGGGGTAGAGGTGACAGGTGATATACCATCAGGTAGTGATAGATGGTGCTAGGGGGTAGAGGTGACAGGTGATATACCATCAGGTAGTGATAGATGGTGCTAGGGGGTAGAGGTGACAGGTGATATACCATCAGGTAGTGATAGATGGTGCTAGGGGGTAGAGGTGACAGTCTATATACCATCAGGTAGTGATAGATGGTGCTAGGGGGTAGAGGTGACAGTCTATATACCATCAGGTAGTGATAGAAGGTGCTAGGGGGTAGAGGTGACAGGTGATATGCCATCAGGTAGTGATAGATGGTGCTAGGGGATAGAGGTGACAGGTGATATACCATCAGGTAGTGATAGATGGTGCTAGGGGGTAGAGGTGACAGGTGATATACCTTCAGGTAGTGATAGATGGTGCTAGGGGGTAGAGGTGACAGGTGATATACCATCAGGTAGTGATAGATGGTGCTAGGGGGTAGAGGTGACAGGTGATATACCATCAGGTAGTGATAGATGGTGCTAGGGGGTAGAGGTGACAGGTGATATACCATCAGGTAGTGATAGATGGTGCTAGGGGGTAGAGGTGACAGGTGATATACCATCAGGTAGTGATAGATGGTGCTAGGGGATAGAGGTGACAGGTGATATGCCTTCAGGAAGTGTTAGATGGTGTTGATCTGGTTCTTTTACAAGCTTGTATGGCCATATCTTGAAATCTCATCCTCCCTAAATCCTGAAAAAGAAAACACCTCACATTCATTCTCAGATAAAGAAAAATTCTGACAAATGTTCACATGATTCTAGCATTAGAGCCACTAGTTCCAATACAGCCTCTAGTCACATTACAGACACCAGTCGAAATAAAGCCACTAGCACCAATACAGCCTCTAGCCCATATACAGCCTCTAGCCCATATACAGCCTCTAGCCCATATACAGCCTCTAGCCCATATACAGCCTCTAGCCCATATACAGCCTCTAGCCCATATACAGCCTCTAGCCCATATACAGCCTCTAGCCCATATACAGCCTCTAGCCCATATACAGCCTCTAGCCCATATACAGCCTCTAGCCCATATACAGCCTCTAGCCCATATACAGCCTCTAGCCCATATACAGCCTCTTGTCCAAATACAGCCTCTTGTCCAAATACAGCCTCTTGTCCAAATACAGCCTCTTGTCCAAATACAGCCTCTTGTCCAAATACAGCCTCTTGTCCAAATACAGCCTCTTGTCCAAATACAGCCTCTTGTCCAAATACAGCCTCTTGTCCAAATACAGCCTCTTGTCCAAATACAGCCTCTTGTCCAAATACAGCCTCTAGTCCAAATACAGCCTCTAGTCCAAATACAGCCTCTTGTCCAAATACAGCCTCTTGTCCAAATACAGCCTCTTGTCCAAATACAGCCTCTTGTCCAAATACAGCCTCTTGTCCAAATACAGCCTCTTGTCCAAATACAGCCTCTAGCCCAAATACAGCCTCTAGCCCAAATACAGCCTCTAGCCCAAATACAGCCTCTAGCCCAAATACAGCCTCCAGTCCAAACACAGCAACTCGTCCAAAACAAAGCCACTAGTCAAAATACAGCTACACGTCCCAAAAAATTCAACTAGTCCCAAAAAGACCACACTAGTGCAAATACAGTCACCTGTACCAATACAGCCACCAGTCCCAATACAGCCACCAGTCCCAATACAGCCACCAGTCCCAATACAGCCTCTAGTCCAAATACAGCCTCTAGTCCAAATACAGCCTCTAGTCCAAATACAGCCTCTAGTCCAAATACAGCCTCTAGTCCAAATACAGCCTCTAGTCCAAATACAGCCTCTAGTCCAAAACAAAGCCACTAGTCAAAATACAGCTACTAGTCAAAATATAGCCACTAGTCCCAATAAAGCCACTAGACCCAGTCCCAATACAGTCACCAGTCCTAAAACAGCCTCCAATCCCAATTCAGCCTCCAATCCCAATTCACCCTCCAATCCCAATACAGCCTCCAATCCCAATACAGCCTCCAATCCCAATACAGCCTCCAATCCCAATACAGCCTCCAATCCCAATACAGCCTCCAATCCCAATACAGCCTCCAATCCCAATACAGCCTCCAATCCCAATACAGCCTCCAATCCCAATACAGCCTCCAATCCCAATACAGCCTCCAATCCCAATACAGCCTCCAATACCAATACAGCCAATACAGCCTCCAATACCAATACAGCCAATACAGCCTCCGGGTTGGAGCGAGTGGACTCATCGGCACTTCGCTCCCGCGGGTAGTATAACTTTTTCATTACATTTCATTACATTTCATTATATTTCATTATAGCACAACGGTTTGATTTGTCTAATCTTAGCAATTTCTTCTCAGCTAGCTACAAAGACAGCTACATAGCAGTCTTTGTATCAAAGATAATTGCGTAATTATCGTATTTCGCCGTCCTAACGTAGTCTTCACTAGCCAGCTAGCTAACGTCCACTGATTAGCTGCACTGGAGAAACTATTACACTCAACTGAACGACTTGATTAGTGTAGTGTTAGCTAGCTACATAGCTGTCTTTGCTGTCTTCGTATCTTCGTATCCAAGATAATTGTGTTGTTTAGGTTTAGAGTGTGTAGTCTTAGAGTGATTATCTTAATTTACCGAGGTTAGCTAGCCAGCTATTTGTCGTCCTTAAGGTAGGAGACTCTGCTAGCTAGCCAACGCTAGCCAACGTCTTCTGAATAGAACTCAACAACCCGGTCGCATTCACAGGTAGTATCACATTTTCACTTCATTTCATTACAGTACAACGGTTTGATTTGTTTGATCGTAGCTAGCTACATAGCTAGCTACATAGCCGTCTTTGTATCAAAGATAATTGTGTAGTCTAGAGCGATTTTCTAGGTTAGCTAGCCAGCTATTGTCGTTCTTTTAACGCAACGTAACGTAAACAACACTGCTAGCTAGCCAGCTAGCCCCCGAATAGCAACACTGCAGAAACTATTACACTCAACGGAACGACTTGATTAGTGTAGTGTCAACAACGCACCCACTGCCAGCTAGCCTACTTCAGCAGTACTGTATCATTTTAGTCAATAAGATTCTTGCTACGTAGCTTAACTTTCTGAACATTCGAGACGTGTAGTCCACTTGTCATTCCAATCTCCTTTGCATTAGCGTAGCCTCTTCTGTAGCCTGTCAACTATGTGTCTGTTTATCCCTGTTCTCTCCTCTCTGCACAGACCATACAAACGCTCCACACCGCGTGGCCGCGGCCACCCTAATCTGGTGGTCCCAGCGCGCACGACCCACGTGGAGTTCCAGGTCTCCGGTAGCCTCTGGAACTGCCGATCTGCGGTCAACAAGGCAGAGTTCATCTCAGCCTATGCCTCCCTCCAGTCCCTCGACTTCTTGGCACTAACGGAAACATGGATCACCACAGACAACACTGCTACTCCTACTGGTCTCTCTTCGTCCGCCCTTGTGTTCTCGCACACCCCGAGAGCTTCTGGTCAGCGGGGTGTTGGCACCGGGATCCTCATCTCTCCCAAGTGGCCATTCTCTCTTTCTCCCCTTACCCATCTGTCTATCGCCTCCTTTGAATTCCATGCTGTCACAGCTACCAGCCCTTTCAAGCTTAACATCCTTATCATTTATCGCCCTCCAGGTTCCCTCGGAGAGTTCATCAATGAGCTTGATGCCTTGATAAGCTCCTTTCCTGAGGACGGCTCACCTCTCACAGTTCTGGGCGACTTTAACCTCCCCACGTCTACCTTTGACTCATTCCTCTCTGCCTCCTTCTTTCCACTCCTCTCCTCTTTTGACCTCACCCTCTCACCTTCCCCCCTACTCACAAGGCAGGCAATACACTCGACCTCATCTTTACTAGATGCTGTTCTTCCACTAACCTCATTGCAACTCCCCTCCAAGTCTCCGACCACTACCTTGTATCCTTTTCCCTCTCGCTCTCATCCAACACCTCCCACACTGCCCCTACTCGGATGGTATCGCGCCGTCCCAACCTTCGCTCTCTCTCCCCCGCTACTCTCTCCTCTTCCATCCTATCATCTCTTCCCTCCGCTCAAACCTTCTCCAACCTATCTCCTGATTCTGCCTCCTCAACCCTCCTCTCCTCCCTCTCTGCATCCTTTGACTCTCTATGTCCCCTATCCTCCAGGCCGGCTCGGTCCTCCCTCCCGCTCCGTGGCTCGATGACTCATTGCGAGCTCACAGAACAGGGCTCCGGGCAGCCGAGCGGAAATGGAGGAAAACTCGCCTCCCTGCGGACCTGGCATCTTTTCACTCCCTCCTCTCTACATTTTCCTCCTCTGTCTCTGCTGCTAAAGCCACTTTCTACCACGCTAAATTCCAAGCATCTGCCTCTAACCCTAGGAAGCTCTTTGCCACCTTCTCCTCCCTCCTGAATCCTCCCCCTCCTCCCTCTCTGCAGATGACTTCGTCAACCATTTTGAAAAGAAGGTTGACGACATCCGATCCTCGTTTGCTAAGTCAAACGACACCGCTGGTTCTGCTCACACTGCCCTACCCTGTGCTCTGACCTCTTTCTCCCCTCTCTCTCCAGATGAAATCTCGCGTCTTGTGACGGCCGGCCGCCCAACAACCTGCCCGCTTGACCCTATCCCCTCCTCTCTTCTCCAGACCATTTCCGGAGACCTTCTCCCTTACCTCACCTCGCTCATCAACTCATCCCTGACCGCTGGCTACGTCCCTTCCGTCTTCAAGAGAGCGAGAGTTGCACCCCTTCTGAAAAAACCTACACTCGATCCCTCCGATGTCAACAATTACAGACCAGTATCCCTTCTTTCTTTTCTCTCCAAAACTCTTGAACGTGCCGTCCTTGGCCAGCTCTCCCGCTATCTCTCTCTGAATGACCTTCTTGATCCAAATCAGTCAGGTTTCAAGACTAGTCATTCAACTGAGACTGCTCTCCTCTGTATCACGGAGGCGCTCCGCACTGCTAAAGCTAACTCTCTCTCCTCTGCTCTCATCCTTCTAGATCTATCGGCTGCCTTCGATACTGTGAACCATCAGATCCTCCTCTCCACCCTCTCCGAGTTGGGCATCTCCGGCGCGGCCCACGCTTGGATTGCGTCCTACCTGACAGGTCGCTCCTACCAGGTGGCGTGGCGAGAATCTGTCTCCTCACCACGCGCTCTCACCACTGGTGTCCCCCAGGGCTCTGTTCTAGGCCCTCTCCTATTCTCGCTATACACCAAGTCACTTGGCTCTGTCATAACCTCACATGGTCTCTCCTATCATTGCTATGCAGACGACACACAACTAATCTTCTCCTTTCCCCCTTCTGATGACCAGGTGGCAAATCGCATCTCTGCATGTCTGGCAGACATATCAGTGTGGATGACGGATCACCACCTCAAGCTGAACCTCGGCAAGACGGAGCTGCTCTTCCTCCCGGGGAAGGACTGCCCGTTCCATGATCTCGCCATCACGGTTGACAGCTCCATTGTGTCCTCCTCCCAGAGCGCTAAGAACCTTGGCGTGATCCTGGACAACACCCTGTCGTTCTCAACCAACATCAAGGCGGTGGCCCGTTCCTGTAGGTTCATGCTCTACAACATCCGCAGAGTATGGCCCTGCCTCACACAGGAAGCGGCGCAGGTCCTAATCCAGGCACTTGTCATCTCCCGTCTGGATTACTGCAACTCGCTGTTGGCTGGGCTCCCTGCCTGTGCCATTAAACCCCTTCAACTCATCCAGAACGCCGCAGCCCGTCTGGTGTTCAACCTTCCCAAGTTCTCTCACGTCACCCCGCTCCTCCGTTCTCTCCACTGGCTTCCAGTTGAAGCTCGCATCCGCTACAAGACCATGGTGCTTGCCTACGGAGCTGTGAGGGGAACGGCACCTCAGTACCTCCAGGCTCTGATCAGGCCCTACACCCAAACAAGGGCACTGCGTTCATCCACCTCTGGCCTGCTCGCCTCCCTACCACTGAGGAAGTACAGCTCCCGCTCAGCCCAGTCAAAACTGTTCGCTGCTCTGGCCCCCCAATGGTGGAACAAACTCCCTCACGACGCCAGGACAGCGGAGTCAATCACCACCTTCCGGAGACACCTGAAACCCCACCTCTTTAAGGAATACCTAGGATAGGATAAGTAATCCCTCTCACCCCCCCCCTTTAAGATTTAGATGCACTATTGTAAAGTGACTGTTCCACTGGATGTCATAAGGTGAATGCACCAATTTGTAAGTCGCTCTGGATAAGAGCGTCTGCTAAATGTACAAATACAGCCCCCAGTCCCAATACAGCCACTAGTCCAAACACAGCCACCAGTCCCAATACAGCCTTCAGTACCAATACAACATGTCCTATTACAGCCACCAGAAACATTGCAGCCAGTTGTCCAAATACAGCCTCTACTCCCAATAAAGACACTAGTCCCATTACATCAACTAGTCACAATACAGCCTCCAGTCCCAATACAGCCTCCAGTCCCAATACAGCCTCCAGTCCCAATACAGCCTCCAGTCCCAATACAGCCTCCAGTCCCAATACAGCTACTAGTTCCAATACAGCCACTACTTCAATTACATTCTCTAGTCCAAATACAGTCACTAGTCCAAACACAGCCACCAGTCCCAATACAGCCTTCAGTACCAATACAACATGTCCTATTACAGCCACCAGAAACATTGCAGCCAGTTGTCCAAATACAGCCTCTACTCCCAATAAAGACACTAGTCCCATTACAGCAACTAGTCCCAAAACAGCCACAAATCCCATTACAGCCACTAGTAACATTGCAGCCAGTAGTCCCAATAAAGACACTAATCCCATTACATCAACTAGTCACAATACAGCCACAAGTCCCAATACAGCCACAAGTCCCAAAACAGCAACTAGTCACAATACAGCCACACGTCCCAATACAGCTACTTGTCCCAAAACATACACTTGTCCCAAAACAGCCACTAGTAACATTGCAGCCAGTAGTCCCAATACAGCCTCTAGTCCAAATAACATAGTTCCAATTTTTTATTTTTTATTTAACCTTTAGTTAACCAGGAAGGGCTCATTGAGATTTAAAATCTCTTTTTCAAGAGCATCCTGGGCAAGATAAGAAGCATCAAGTCATTACAAAAATTACAGACAAACATGAAAAACTACAAGAAATCTAGTAAAAAAAACATAGAATTCACAAGAGTATAACAAAATCTAAAACAGCAAATTAAAAACATTGACGGGTCAGGGAATCAGTCTCAAGATCATTCATCAGTGATTTAAAAATACTAATCGGGACAAGAACATATACAATACATCCACACTAGTTTAAATACAGTCCCAATATAGCAACTAGTCCCAACATAGCCACACTAGTCCAAATACAGCGACCTGTCCCAATACAGGCACAAGTACCAATACATCTAGTTGTCCCAATAATTCCACTAGTCCAAAAACAGCATCCAGTCCCAATACAGCCACCAGTCGCAATACAGCCAGTAGCCCCAATACAGTTACTTGTCCCAATAAATTCACCAGTCCCAAACACCTACTAGTCCCAATACAGTCACCAGTCCATATAAAGCCACTAGTCCCAATACAGCTACTTGTCCCATTACTTCTACTAGTCCCATTACTGCTTCTTGTCCCAATACAGTGTCCTGTCCCTATACTTTACCTGTCCCAATAATTTCACTAGTCCAAAAACAGCATCCAGTCCCAATACAGCCACTAGTCCAAATACAGCCAAGTAGTCCCATTACAGTCACTTGTCCCAATATATCCACCAGTCCCAATCCATTCACTAGTCCCAATACAGCCTCTAGTCCCAATACAGCCACTAGTCCCAATACAGCCAGTAGTCCAATTAGAGTCACTTGTCCCAATATATCCACCAGTTCCAAACACCCACTAGTCCCAATACAGCCACTAGTCCCAATACAGCTACGTGTCCCATTTACTTCCACTAGTCCCATTACAGTTCTAGTCCCAATACAGTCATGATCTAATACTCTCTTACTGTCTAATTTCTCTCGTTCACATAGTTCTATAACGGGGAGGATGGGGGACGTTGCAGTCTTCTCGGCCGCTGCAGCCTACTTTCTCAGTCTCTCTGTAGTGAGCTCTGGAGAGGTTCACTTCATGAATTTGTGACCCGATTCAGGAAACTTGTGTAGTGGAGCTGCATAAGTGTTGCTCTCCACTTTCTGGAAGATCAAGTTTTGAAATCAGTGGAATTAGGGTATGATAGCTAAAGAGATGGAGAAAACAATAATAACTGACTTTATTATTAATTTCCCAGAGATGTTTGCTTTTCTAGTTAGTGCCTAATGTTAGCTAGCTAACATTGAACCTGGTTGGTTATCTCCCAGCACTGTGGCATTGTTGACATGGTTCATTGTTGTTTAACTATCTAACATTAGCTGGCTGGCTCGTTAGCTAATGTTACGTGATATGTGTACAACACCCGTTGAATATGGCTGGTCTCAGTCAGTAAACGTCTGCAAAAAAGCACAATGAAATTGTTGCCAGCAGAACTGGTTAGGCAGTTTTCATGTTATCCAGGGGTAAACAAATCATCGGCCAGAGCGTCAGGTGTGCACTTAGAATGCTCCAATAGCGAAACAAGATGGGTGGGGCTAAAGCTTAAAAGGGTGTGAACGATGCTGAATGTGTGTAGACAAATAGCTCTTCACTAGATACCAAAACATTCAAAGGCAATTTTCTCAAAAGTGAGTTTACAAGTTGAACAACTTTCAAAGCAGAATTACTGTCGCATTGTTCCTCAAATGCAGTGTATGGTATACCATTTTGTAGCTCTGAGTCTTTACTTTTATCCAATGTAAAAAGGAAATAAATAAAACATTTTGCTCTGTAAGACCGAATCCAAGTGGTGAGTCACATAATAATGTATATGGGGTCTGTGAAGTGGAGCAGCCAGAAGCCTTAGCCACCCAGCGTCTCTCTCTGGTTTGGCGGGTGAGGACGAGGAGATGGCTTTTGGCAGAAAATATCCACACGCGGCTGTGAAGGGACGGAGCCTGCACTCTTTCAGATAGGTAAATTTAATGGGAAATCACCAAATCACTTTACATTAGTGAAGAGCTCAGCGGCATGAGTGAGTGAGTGAGTGAGTGAGTGAGTGAGTGAGTGAGTGAGTGAGTGAGTGAGTGAGTGAGTGAGTGAGTGAGTGAGTGAGTGAGTGAGTGAGTGATACCAGCACGGGCTCTGTTTCGGTCTCATCACACTCGCGCTCTCCGTACACAAGAAGACACACTCATTGTGAGTCAAAACACACACTATAGATCAAAAATCCCCAAACACAAATGAACATACTGTACATGTCCACTGAGGCTTCATTACGAGACACGGTGAGCTGAAAGCCTGTTTTGAGGGACTTCTTGGTGATACAGCACTTGAACCTGCTGTCTGAATCCTTCTGTCACTCTCTCTGTAACGATCGTTGTCCTCCTCGGATGAGGAATAGGGAGGATCGGACCAATATGCAGCGTGGTAAGTGTCCATGTTAATTTATTAGACTGAACACACGAAACAAAATAACAAAGTGAATGGAAGAAACAAAACAGTTCTGTCAGGTGACATACACTACACACAAAACAACTACGCACAAATCATAGTGGGAACACAGGCTACCTAAGTATGGTTCTCAATCAGAGACAACAATTGACAGCTGCCTCTGATTGGGAACCATCCCAGGCCAAAAGCAGAAATACAAAACATAGAACAAAAACATTGAATGCCCACCCCAACTCATGCCCTGACCAAACTAAAACAGAGACATGAAAAAGGAACTAAGGTCAGGACATGAGATTCTCCCACTGAAGCAATTATTTTCTGTCACTTTGTCTGCAGTTCTGTCTTTTTACCATACTATCTTCTTTGTCTGAATTCCACTCAGATATTCTCACACAAACACACACCACACACACACAGAAACACACACAATCCATTTATGAAATGGTGCCGTATTTTATGAACTCAAACCCACGATAAAGTTGACCGAGGAAAGAGTTTTTTGCCAGTGGATAGTTTTGTGTAAAAGTACGTAGGCTACTGTACGTGGCAAAGTTCTCATGTTTTACTCTATGACCATGAAACAGACTCAAAAAGCCCCTTTAATGAGACCAGTCTGCTTTAGTGCATTCAGAGAACTAGTGCCTAAGTATACTCAGAAAAGAGTATTAGTGCACTCAGAAACCAATCAGAAAATAGTATTATTGACTATCCTACCGATCCTCGACTTCGGCGAGGTCATCTACAAAATTGCTTCCAACACTCTACTCAGCAAACTGGATGCAGTTTATCACAGTGCCATCCATTTTGTCACTAAAGCACCTTATACCACCCACCACTGCAACCTGTATGCTCTAGTCGGCTGGCCCTTGCTACATATTCGTCGCCAGACCCACTGGCTCCAGGTCAGACCCCAGGTCAGACCCCACTGGCTCCTTGTTCATTGTTTACTCCATGTGTACAAGCATTTCGCTACACTCGCACTAACATCTGCTAACCATGTGTATGTGACAAATAAAATTTGATTTGATTTTAACTCTGTGTTGTCTGTTCACACTGCTATGCTTTATCTTGGCCAGGTCGCAGTTGCAAATGAGAACTTGTTCTCAACTAGCCTACCTGGTTAAATAAAGGTGAAATAAATAAAAATTACAAAAATAAAAATATTAGTCCACTCAGAAACCAATCAGAAAAGAGTATTAGTGCAATCAGAAACCAATCAGCAAAGAGTACTAGTGCACTCAGAAACCAATCAGATAATAGTACTAGTGCACTCAGAAACCAATCAGAAAAGAGTACTAGTGCACTCAGAAACCAATCAGAAAAGAGTACTAGTGCACTCAGAAACCAATCAGAAAAGAGTACTAGTGCACTCAGAAACAATCGGAAAAGAGTATTAGTGCACTCAAACCAATCAGAAAAGAGTACTAGTGCACTCAAACCAATCAGAAAAGAGTACTAGTGCACTCATAAACCAATCAGAAAAGAGTACTAGTGCACTCATAAACCAATCAGAAAAGAGTACTAGTGCACTCAGAAACCAATCAGCAAAGAGTACTAGTGCACTCAGAAACCAATCAGCAAAGAGTACTAGTGCACTCAGAAACCAATCAGCAAAGAGTACTAGTGCACTCAGAAACCAATCAGCAAAGAGTACTAGTGCAATCAGAAACCAATCAGAAAAGAGTACTAGTGCACTCAGAAACCAATCAGAAAAGAGTACTAGTGCACTCAGAAACCAATCAGAAAAGAGTATTAGTGCACTCAGAAACCAATCAGAAAAGAGTATTAGTGCACTCAGAAGCCAATCAGAAAAGAGTACTAGTGCACTCAGAAACCAATCAGAAAAGAGTATTAGTGCACTCAGAAACCAGTCAGAAAACCAGTTTGTGCTTTGGAGCAAAGGAGAGGAGCCTTATAGATCAAAGCCTGTCCCCCATGGTTTTCTCAGAATTGTCAACCAGCTTAGCACCACTGGCCACACTCAAACCACACACTGTAATACAAAGAAACAGACACACTCCCTCCGTCTTTCCCTATCTCTCTCTAACTCCCTCTTCCTTTACTGACCTCCCTGCCTCTCTTCCTCCCTATCTCTAACTGCAACCAACTGGCATAGCACTTCAAGAGATGGCCATAGTCCGACCCAATTTGTTCAGATCACTGTCTGGAGGTTAGTTTTAAGACCACACTTAGAGGTAGAGAGAGCGAGAGAGAGCGGTAGAGGGAGAGAGACAGAGACAGATGGAGGAGAGACAGAGATGTAGGGAGAGATGGAGTGAGAGATGGAGGAGAGACAGAGATGGAGGAGAGAGAGATGTAGGGAGAGATGGAGTGAGAGATGGAGGAGAGACAGAGATGGAGGAGAGACAGAGATGTAGGGAGAGATGGAGTGAGAGATGGAGGAGAGACAGGGATGGAGGAGAGACAGGGATGGAGGAGAGAGAGATGGAGGAGAGAGAGATGGAGGAGAGAGAGACAGAGGAGAGACAGAGGAGAGACGGGGATGGAGGAGAGACGGGGATGGAGGAGAGACGGGGATGGAGGAGAGACGGGGATGGAGGAGAGACGGGGATGGAGGAGAGACGGGGATGGAGGAGAGACGGGGATGGAGGAGAGACGGCGATGGAGGAGAGACGGGGATGGAGGAGAGACGGCGATGGAGGAGAGAGAGATGTAGGGAGAGATGGAGTGAGGGATGGAGGAGAGACAGGGATGGAGGAGAGAGAGATGGAGGAGAGAGAGATGGAGGAGAGAGAGATGGAGGAGAGAGAGATGGAGGAGAGACAGAGGAGAGACGGGGATGGAGGAGAGACGGGGATGGAGGAGAGACGGGGATGGAGGAGAGACGGGGATGGAGGAGAGACGGGGATGGAGGAGAGACGGGGATGGAGGAGAGACGGGGATGGAGGAGAGACGGGGATGGAGGAGAGACGGCGATGGAGGAGAGACGGCAATGGAGGAGAGACGGCGATGGAGGAGAGACGGCGATGGAGGAGAGACGGCGATGGAGGAGAGACGGCGATGGAGGAGAGAGAGATGTAGGGAGAGATGGAGTGAGAGAGGGAGGAGAGACAGATGGAGGAGAGAGAGATGTAGGGAGAGATGGAGTGAGAGAGAGATGGAGGAGAGACGGGGATGGAGGAGAGACGGGGATGGAGGAGAGACGGGGATGGAGGAGAGACGGGGATGGAGGAGAGACGGGGATGGAGGAGAGAGAGATGGAGTGAGAGAGGGAGGAGAGACAGAGATGGAGGAGAGAGAGATGTAGGGAGAGATGGAGTGAGAGAGAGATGGAGTGAGAGAGGGATGGAGGAGAGACGGGGATGGAGGAGAGACGGGGATGGAGGAGAGACGGGGATGGAGGAGAGACGGGGATGGAGGAGAGACGGGGATGGAGGAGAGACGGGGATGGAGGAGAGACGGGGATGGAGGAGAGACGGGGATGGAGGAGAGACGGGGATGGAGGAGAGACAGAGATAGAGGAGAGACAGAGATAGAGGAGAGACAGAGATAGAGGAGAGACAGAGATAGAGGAGAGACAGAGATTTTTATTTTTATTTTATTTTTTATTTCACCTTTATTTAACCAGGTAGGCTAGTTGAGAACAGGTTCTCATTTGCAACTGCGACCTGGCCAAGACAAAGCAAAGCAGTGTGAACAGACAACACAGAGTTCCACATGGAGTAAACAATGAACAAGTCAATAACACAGTAGAAAAAAGGGGAGTCTATATACATTGTGTGCAAAAGGCATGAGGAGGTAAGCGAATAATTACAATTTTGCAGATTAACACTGCAGTGATAAATGATCAGATGGTCATGTACAGGTAGATATATTGGTGTGCAAAAGAGCAGAAAAGTAAATAAATAAAAACAGTATGGGGATGAGGTAGGTAAAAATGGGTGGGCTATTTACCGATAGACTATGTACAGCTGCAGCAATCGGTTAGCTGCTCAGATAGCAGATGTTTGAAGTTGGTGAGGGAGATAAAAGTCTCCAACTTCAGCGATTTTTGCAATTCGTTCCAGTCACAGGCAGCAGAGAACTGGAACGAAAGGCGGCCAAATGAGGTGTTGGCTTTAGGGATGATCAGTGAGATACACCTGCTGGAGCGCGTGCTACGGATGGGTGTTGCCATCGTGACCAGTGAACTGAGATAAGGCGGAGCTTTACCTAGCATGGACTTGTAGATGACCTGGAGCCAGTGGGTCTGGCGACGAATATGTAGCGAGGGCCAGCCGACTAGAGCATACAAGTCACAGTGGTGGGTGGTATAAGGTGCTTCAGTGACAAAACGGATGGCACTGTGATAAACTGCATCCAGTTTGCTGAGTAGAGTGTTGGAAGCAATTTTGTAGATGACATCGCCGAAGTCGAGGATCGGTAGGATAGTCAGTTTTACTAGGGTAAGTTTGGCGGCGTGAGTGAAGGAGGCTTTGTTGCGGAATAGAAAGCAGACTTGACTTGATTTTCGATTGGAGATGTTTGATATGAGTCTGGAAGGAGAGTTTACGGTCTAGCCAGACACTTAGGTACTTATAGATGTCCACATATTCAAGGTCGGAACCATCCAGGGTGGTAATGCTGGTCAGGCGTGCGGGTGCAGGCAGCGAACGGTTGGAAAGCATGCATTGGGTTTTACTAGCGTTTAAGAGCAGTTGGAGGCCACGGAAGGAGTGTTGTATGGCATTGAAGCTCGTTTGGAGGTTAGATAGCACAGTGTCCAAGGACAGGCCGGAAGTATATAGAATGGTGTCGTCTGCGTAGAGGTGGATCAGGGAATCGCCCGCAGCAAGAGCAACATCATTGATATATACAGAGAAAGGAGTCGGCCCGAGAATTGAACCCTGTGTCACCCCCATAGAGACTGCCAGAGGACCGGACAGCATGCCCTCCGATTTGACACACTGAACTCTGTCCGCAAAGTAATTGGTGAACCAGGCAAGGCAGTCATCCGAAAAACCGAGGCTACCGAGTCTGCCGATAAGAATATAGTGATTGACAGAGTCGAAAGCCTTGGCAAGGTCGATGAAGACGGCTGCACAGTACTGTCTTTTATCGATTTCGGTTATGATATCGTTTAGTACCTTGAGCGTGGCTGAGGTGCACCCGTGACCGGCTCGGAAACCAGATTGCACAGCGGAGAAGGTACGGTGGGATTCGAGATGGTCAGTGACCAGTTTGTTGACTTGGCTTTCGAATCCTTAGATAGGCAGGGCAGGATGGATATAGGTCTGTAACAGTTTGGGTCCAGGGTGTCTCCCCCTTTGAAGACGGGGATGACTGCGGCAGCTTTCCAATCCTTGGGGATCTCAGACGATATGAAAGAGAGGTTGAACAGGCTGCTAATAGGGGTTGCGACAATGGCGGCGGATAGTTTCAGAAATATAGGGTCCAAATTGTCAAGCCCAGCTGATTTGTACGGGTCCAGGTTTTGCAGCTCTTTCAGAACATCTGCTATCTGGATTTGGGTAAAGGAGAACCTGGAGAGGCTTGGGCGAGTAGCTGCGGGGGGGGGGGGGCTGTTGGCCGAGGTTGGAGTAGCCAGGCGGAAGACATGGCCAGCCGTTGAGAAATGCTTGTTGAAGTTTTCGATAATCATGGGTTTATCGGTGGTGACCGTGTTACCTAGCCTCAGTGCAGTGGGCAGCTGGGAGGAGGTGCTCTTGTTCTCCATGGACTTCACAGTGTCCCAGAACTTTTGGGAGTTGGAGCTACAGGATGCAAACTTCTGCCTGAAGAAGCTGGCCTTAGCTTTCCTGACTGACTGCGTGTATTGGTTCCTGACTTCCCTGAACAGTTGCATATCACGGGGACTCTTCGATGCTATTGCAGTCCGCCACAGGATGTTTTTGTGCTGGTCGAGGGCAGTCAGGTCTGGAGTAAACCAAGGGCTATATCTGTTCTTAGTTCTGCATTTTTTGAACGGAGCATGCTTATCTAAAATGGTGAGGAAGTTACTTTTAAAGAATGACCAGGCATCCTCAACTGATGGGATGAGGTCAATGTCCTTCCAGGATACCCGGGCCAGGTTGATTAGAAAGGCCTGCTCACAGAAGTGTTTTAGGGAGCATTTGACAGTGATGAGGAGTGGTCGTTTGACTGCAGCTCCGTAGCTTGATACAGGCAATGAGGCACTGAGATCCTGGTTGAAGACAGCGGAGGTGTATTTGGAGGGCCAGTTGGTCGGGATGACGTCTATGAGGGTGCCCTTGTTTACAGATTTAGGGTTGTACCTGGTAGGTTCCTTGATGATTTGTGTGAGATTGAGGGCGTCTAGCTTAGATTGTAGGACTGCCGGGGTGTTACGCATATCCCAGTTTAGGTCACCTAACAGAACAAACTCTGAAGCTAGATGGGGGGCGATCAATTCACAAATGGTGTCCAGGGCACAGCTGGGAGCTGAGGGGGGTCGGTAAGCAGGCGGCAACAGTGAGAGACTTATTTCTGGAGAGAGTCATTTTCAAAATTAGTAGTTCGAATTGTTTGGGTATGGACCTGGAAAGTATGACATTACTTTGCAGGCTAACTCCTCCCCCTTTGGCAGTTCTATCTTGACGGAAAATGTTATAGTTGGGTATGGAATTTTTGGTGGCCTTCCTGAGCCAGGATTCAGACACGGCAAGGACATCAGGGTTAGCTGAGTGTGCTAAAGCAGTGAGTAAAACAAACTTAGGGAGGAGGCTTCTGATGTTGATATGCATGAAACCAAGGCTTTTTCGATCACAGAAGTCAACAAATGAGGGTGCCTGGGGACATGCAGATGGAGGAGAGACAGAGATGGAGGAGAGATAGAGGGAGAGATTGAGGAGAGACAAAAGAGGGTGGGAGGTAGAGAAGGAGGAGTGAACAGACAGAGTGAGGGATGAGAGTTACAAAGTGGGAAATCGGTAGAGGAAGGGGAGGTAGGGGAAGGTGTAACAAAGAGAGAAAGTGACTGTCGGAGCAGACAGATAATAATCTGAGGCATTTCCCAAACCAAAATATTTGAAATAGCTCTACTAATTAAATATTCAGACAGCAGGTCATGGTTATCGTGAAGAGGAGTTGTGTTGGATGGCGGGAGCTGTAAATGGCTAGGTATTTACACACACACACACACACAAACACCTCCCCAGTGCTGACACACTCAACAAGGGAGATAGATAGAGATAGAGAGGGTGATAGGAAAGAGGAAACCCGAGCAAGCAGCAAGGGGACAGAGGAGTGGGACAGTGTGAGAGTGAGAGTGAGAGAGAGAGAGAGAATCCGCTGTGCTGCCAATGTGCTCCGGCCCTGTGTGTGCGACGAGGCCTGGCTCTATTGGTGTTCCCCCGACACACTCAGGAAGAAGACCTCTATGACTGCCTTTAATTGGCTCCTGTTCATTGAGAGTGGGGAAGAGGAGAGCTCTGGGACGTGTTAACGAGCATATTAATGGGGTCCATGAGAGGGTCACCCACGGATCCCCCCTCATCCACACCGACTATGGGGGTCTCAGGTGGCCTAGCAGTTAGAGTGTTGGGTCAGTAAACGAAAGGTTGCTGGTTTTGAATACCCAAGGTCAACTATCTGTCGATTTGCCCTTGAGCAAGGCACTTAACCCTAATTTACTCTTGGGCACTGTACTACTATGTCTGACCCTGTAAAACAACACATTTCACTGCACCTATCTGGTGTATGTGGCAATAAAACATTTTATTTGTTCTCCTATAGGTCAATACACACACACAGGCGCTGATCCCTTGAAAGGATTGAAACTGAGAGAACTACGTCATAGAGTGAAATAAGAATGACGTCTGTGTGCACAATGATAAGTTGTCAAGTAAATATCAAGTGATCCAATTCAGAAGCAGGGAGCTGCTGCCCCATGCATGACTTTTGACCACTATCTGCTGTAGGCTCTTATTATTAACATTTCAGTTTCTATCATGAAAACATGTCATGTGATGTTTTAAGTGTCCTCTATTCTATTAATGCAATGTATTAGGTATTTTAAGTGGGTTTATTTATGTAAATGTAGCTTTTTTCCCCCAGTTTGATTTGTGAGCAAGAATCAATCAACTCAAACTCACCCTAATTATTATACCATATGCAGAGTGCACCATGTAAGAGAACCTGTGTTCTGTCTCTACTCCGACTCAACACACATGCAGAACTCTAGCCATGGAGTCCCGCAGAGAGAAAGGGAGAGGCAACAAGAGGGAGGACAGGATAGATGGAGAGATGACCCTGATGGAAACAGAGCAGAGATGCAGGCAGAGACCCAGGTGATAGGTGTAACCGTCCTGCCCCAGACATCACCTGAGTCAACATCATCAGAACTCCTTCATTCAAATCAAATTCAAACAACTTTTTTTGATCCGTCTTAAGCTTAACTCCACAAGCAGCATGGGTGGTTAGACTTTTTGACAGAACAATTTCCCTTAAATTGACATAAATTGTCTTAATAGGGCGTTGGGCCACCACGCAACAGTCTCACTGCAGAATGAAACGCTCATCCACGCACTCCAAATGACAAATTTCAAAGTTGCTCCAAACGTCAAATGTTTAAGTGTTTTGGTTGCTCCTGCTACTCTGAAGGTAAGGCACTCGTTCTAAAGGTAAGGCACTCGTTCTAAAGGTAAGGCACTCGTTCTAAAGGTAAGGCACTCGTTCTAAAGGTAAGGCACTCGTTCTAAAGGTAAGGCACTCGTTCTAAAGGTAAGGCACTCGTTCTAAAGGTAAGGCACTCGTTCTAAAGGTAAGGCACTCGTTCTAAAGGTAAGGCACTCGTTCTAAAGGTAAGGCACTCGTTCTAAAGGTAAGGCACTCGTTCTAAAGGTAAGGCACTCGTTCTAAAGGTAAGGCACTCGTTCTAAAGGTAAGGCACTCGTTCTAAAGGTAAGGCACTCGTTCTAAAGGTAAGGCACTCGTTCTAAAGGTAAGGCACTCGTTCTAAAGGTAAGGCACTCGTTCTAAAGGTAAGGCACTCGTTCTAAAGGTAAGGCACTCGTTCTAAAGGTAAGGCACTCGTTCTAAAGGTAAGGCACTCGTTCTAAAGGTAAGGCACTCGTTCTAAAGGTAAGGCACTCGTTCTAAAGGTAAGGGTCTAAAGGCACTCGTTCTAAAGGTAAGGCACTCGTTCTAAAGGTAAGGCACTCGTTCTAAAGGTAAGGCACTCGTTCTAAAGGTAAGGCACTCGTTCTAAAGGTAAGGCACTCGTTCTAAAGGTAAGGCACTCGTTCTAAAGGTAAGGCACTCGTTCTAAAGGTAAGGCACTCGTTCTAAAGGTAAGGCACTCGTTCTAAAGGTAAGGCACTCGTTCTAAAGGTAAGGCACTCGTTCTAAAGGTAAGGCACTCGTTCTAAAGGTAAGGCACTCGTTCTAAAGGTAAGGCACTCGTTCTAAAGGTAAGGCACTCGTTCTAAAGGTAAGGCACTCGTTCTAAAGGTAAGGCACTCGTTCTAAAGGTAAGGCACTCGTTCTAAAGGTAAGGCACTCGTTCTAAAGGTAAGGCACTCGTTCTAAAGGTAAGGCACTCGTTCTAAAGGTAAGGCACTCGTTCTAAAGGTAAGGCACTCGTTCTAAAGGTAAGGCACTCGTTCTAAAGGTAAGGCACTCGTTCTAAAGGTAAGGCACTCGTTCTAAAGGTAAGGCACTCGTTCTAAAGGTAAGGCACTCGTTCTGTTTTAGTTGCTCCTTCTACTCTGTATCGTTCATTAAGGCACTCATTCTGTTAAGGTAAGAGTTAAGGTTAGGGGATACAGTGCCTTCAGAAAGTATTCACATACTTTGACTCATTCCATATTTTGTTGTGTTACAGCCTGAATTCAAGATGGATTCAATTTGTTTTTATGTCTAACATGTTTTTAGACATTTTTGCAAATGTATTGAAAATGAAGTACAGAAATATGAATTTACATAACTATTCACACCCGAGTCATACTCCATATGAGTCTTTCTGGGTAAGTCTTTTAGAGCATTCCATACCTGAATTGTGCAACATTTGCCCATGATTATTTTCAAAATTCTTCAAGCTTTGTCAAATTGGGTGTTGATCATTGCTAGAAAACCATTTTCCGGTCTTGTCATAGACTTTCAACCAGATTTAAGTTTGGGGCGGCAGGGTAGCCTAGTGGTTAGAGTGTTGGTCTAGTAACCGAAAGGTTGCAAGTTCAAATCCCCGAGCTGACAAGGTACAAATCTGTTCTTCTGCCCCTGAACAGGCAGTTAACCCACTGTTCCTAGGCTGTCATTGAAAATAAGAATTTGTTCTTAACTGACTTGCCTAGTTAAATAAAGGTTAAAATAATAATAATAAATAAACTGTGACTCAGCCCCTCTGGTACATTCACTGTCTTCTTGGTTAGCAACTCCAGTGTAGATTGTGTTTTAGGTTATTGCAGGGGCACAACATTGGTTTTAGAAGTGGGGGGGACATATTTATTTTTATATATAATGTTTTATCCAGTCGGATAAACACTCCAAACAGCCTACCCGACCGCTTGAAAGCGTACGCAAGGTTCTAAAGTACACCGTTGCCTCATTTTGTATCACATTCCCCAGTGAAATGTGCGCCCCTGGGTTATTGTCCTGCTGAAAGGTGAATTCATCTCCCAGTGTCTGGTGGAAAGCAGACTGAACCAAGCATACACATAACATGATGCAGCCACCACTATGCTGGAAAATTTGGAGAGTGGTACTCAGTAATGTGTTGTGTTGGATTTAACCCAAACATAACACTTTGTATTCAGGACAAAAAATGAATTGCTTTGCTACATTTATTTTGTTGCAGTATTTATTTAGTGCCTTGTTGAAACAGGACGCATGTTTTGGAATATTTGTATTCTATACAGGTTTCCTTCTTTTCACTGTCATTTAGGTTAGTATTTTGGCGTAAGTACAATGTTATTGATCCATCCTCAGTTTTCTCCTATCACAGCCATTAAACTCTGTAACTGTTTAAATGTCACCATTGGATTCATGGTGAAATCCCTGCGCGGTTTCCTTCCTCTCCGGCAACTAGATTAGGAAGGACACTGTATCTTTGTAGTGACTGGGTGATTTGATACACCATTCCTCTAAGATATATGGAATTGCTTTAAGAAGGTCATTAGCTATTTGATTTTGAATTTTAAGACCCCTTGAAGTATCTATAAAATATATTTACAAATTAGCCGGAAAATTACATTTGGCCTTACTGCTATTTGGTCATACAAATGCATTGAATAACAGATGAATTACATGGAACAATAGATAGTCCCCTCCCAAAAAAATCTAAAGGAAGTTTGTTCTGAAGTGTTTGTCCTATATTTGAGAGATATTAGAAATATTAGGAAAACTTTTGCAGATCTTTTTTATTTTATTAATTTTTTTACATGTATTTAACCCGTTACTTTTGGCACTAAACAGTCTCCATATATACTTAATTTTTTTCAACTGCTCCGGGGACATTCAGACGAGTCTTGTCAGGCCTGTGGGCATCCTAGAGCAGACTATCATGTACCTGTTCGAGAGAGTCTCACCTTTCCAAAGAGGGATCATATTAGTGTGTAGCCTAAACTGATCATACGCTACAGAAAGAGGTTGGAACATCCACTATACCGAGACACTTGTGGGGGTTCCTATGCTACAGACAATTTTGTGATAGAGATCTGTTGTTTTGTCACCTTTCACCGCAGATGTGTTCCACATCGGCAGATGAGGTGGATTGAGACACATCCAGAGCAAAACAACAGATCTCTATGTTAAACGGACAGATGTGTATTATGCTAATTCGATTTCCGGTGGGGTGCTGACATCGTCTCTAGGGGGTTAAAACAACCAACAACAACACAAAACAGGATCAAACACGCAACCTTCTGATCCAGCGTAATGGCATTACGCATTCTGAATGGTTAAGGTAAGGGATGGATAAACATTTACTGAATTGGTACCTGGAGGAAAACGGGGGAGGGAAATGCTTCTTCAATTTCAGTCAATGGAGGGTTCAGTATTTTTTTTTTCATCTAGTCCAGGGGAGGGTCATCTAATTTGTAATTTATGAAATGTCAATATTAGGTTATATATGGATGTACGCCCGATGCCGTTCCTAATCTCTGATTCTTCGTTGGGCACACAATATCAAGTGCGACAACAGGCTAGTTAGTGTGGTCTCAATCAAATGATCCATGGCCTATAGGCTATAGACTACGAAGTGCATACTTGGAGAAGCTCAGAGCAAAGCTACATTTGTAAGAGATGCTGGGATGGTGCAAATACAACCAGGCATTACACTGCAATTGCTATTCCAACCCTGGGGCCTGCTCTGCTCTTGCTGATCAAAAACGTTGTTTGTGCTGCCTATCTAATGGCTGTGCTGTGTACGCCTATGGTGGAAGTTCAGGAGAGTCAAATGCTTCTTCCGGAAATAATTGTCGATTAATTAAGTGTAGTCCAAAAAATGTTGCGTGCGACTACCTATAGCCCATTGTAATGAAAGAGGCAGGACCAGAGGTCAACTTTGATAGCTTGCTATAATTGCTTATATTTAAAATAATATGTTTCTTGCCCGTGATCATAGTAAGACAACAATAACACAGATTCGAGTCATTTACATTGTGGTGCTGAAACTTGAAGCAGCAGCCGCAGCACAATCAATCAGAAATCGACAGCTCATTGCGCGGAAAGTGGGCAAATTTGAGTAGGCATAATTAATTTCAACCATCTTCATTTTAATTAGACTTTACTAAACAAGAGGGCTTTGTGTTGGAGCCGATTTCTTCCTATTTCGAAATAATAGGCAGGCCTACCCGTTTGACAGACTAATGTGGCTATAGACTTCTGTATCCATAGATGTGTCAGTAAATTCCTTCACCCACCATGCACTCTTTGAATAGCCTACCTCCGTGTCAGTGAAGTGCAGGTAAGTCAAAACCAAGACTCGAATTTAGGGGGTGTGAGAGGGTATGCTATAGCCCTACCTTTTATTAAGGAAAATGGTAAAAAGCACAGGCCTTTGTTCGCTTAAGATTTTTTTTAAAATTAAACTGAACCATTATATAAAGTGATCTATAATGGCGCTTTGGTCCGTGCTAGAAACAAGCTGTAAAAAAACAGGAAATAGATGACGATGACGATGTATATAGCGATATCATCGTTTCGTTTATTTGACATTCAGAGACTGAGCTACAACCTTCTATAGCCGAGGAGACAAAACATGTACTTTGCCTGGGAAGTAATCTAATTATGTCACTATCAATTGATTAAACTATTCACTGTCTGTACAAAAGAAGAGGTTTAAACCCAGAAGGCTTTTAGGAAAACACTTGTGACCTCTCGTTGGGTTAAGCCGTGGAAGAATAGTAGCCAGCCGGCTTACATTTGTCTGCGTCAGAAGGCCTACTCTGTCTGAGGTGGAAAGCTATAGGCCTAACTTTTGAAAGTACCTTGCTCAGATTCCTAATGATGTCTCAGATATGTTATCTGCAAACAGGGACTGTTTCGTTGCAAACAATACACACTGATTTGGCATTGGATAAATATGATGAGATGAACACGTAGGCCTGTCCATTCTTTGTAATTTCGGTAATTTGTGTGGTATTATAACATATTCTGCTAATATGTAAAATGACGTAGAATTGCATGAAATGTTTATAAAACACATTTTTTTCTCGGCAAATACGATGATACAGTACAATAGAGTCATGCAATACTTTTACTATAAAGGAGATCTTTCCACTCCTACTTTTGTCCACGGTCGTCTGCGAAAAACCACAACATTCTGGTCCCCAGCTCCGTGGGCAAAATTCCTGCGTTGCCATGCAATGCTTACAGGACAATGAACAGTTTCTAAAAATGCTCATAAAAAGGCTCTGGTCTTTCCAAAAAAAGTGAAGGTAAACGGTAGACATGTTCCCTGCTATACACTTTATGGTTGTTTTGTTCAAGGGTTCAGGAAGGGTTCGGGTAAAATATATATTTTTCATTTCAGAGGTCCAATTTTCTCCATGTAACCCTTGTTATAAATAACGTTACTTTTCTAAGGGTTAAAGTTTGGGATAGGGTTCAAACGAAAAATGAAAAACACTCTCCACAACTGGTATCAAACACGCAACCTTTTGATCCAGAGTCATGGGATTACGCACATCCACAATCAATTATGTTTATGTGTGTGTTGAGCAGTATTGGTGCGTGGGTAAAATCACTGGGGAAGCCAAGCCAGGGGAAAAAGCCATATTACAATCCATGTGCTGTGATAATTGCGTTGTTTTCTCTATACACTCGGAGTTCAAATACCTTGGGACCGTGATATAGGCCTAAAACCGAGACAATAAGAAGACAAAGTGGCAGAATAAATTCAACCACACCTTTGTTTCATCGCAAAACAGAAAAGCACAAAGCATATCGCATGTAACAAACAGTTAATGTTTCCGACATTTTCGTACTATTAAACAACTATTGATTTAGCACCACATAGAGTTACCGCAAGTCGCAAAGAAACAGGAGCTACCTCCACTATTCCAGCACCATTTCAACTTCAATATTTCGACATTTTAATTTTTCCTTTATTTTACTAGGCAAGTCAGTTAAGAACAAATTCTTACTTTCGATGACGGCCTAGGAACAGTGGGTTAATTACCTTGTCAGCTCGGGGATTCTAACTTGCAACCTTTCGGTTACTAGTCCAACACTAACCACTAGGCTACCCTGCCACCCCACATCATCAAATCATCTAATACAGTGACAACTAAAAGATACCCCAAAATAATTTTCTCCAATCAATGTAAGCTAAATATGATGGTTCTAGTTTGTGTGTGCGTGCCCGAAACGCCAATGCCATCCTTCTCTCTTTCATGTTAGCAAAACGGTCTACAGTACACGCTTACATGTTTTTGTTGCTTGCTAACTAACCTTCCTTTCATTGGCAACGTTAGCTAGTTAATAAGGATCGGACCCTTCATCTCAATTTCAGCCTAAAATGACATACCCAAACCTAACTGCTTGTAGCTCAGGACCTGAAGCAGGGACATGCTATTTGAAAGGAAACACTTAAGTTTGTGTATATGTGAAATGAATGTTGGAGAATATAACACATTATATCCGGTGAAAGATAAAAAAACAAAAAACAACTGGCACTTTCTATTTTTATTGCATCATCTTTGAAATGCAAAAAAAGGCCATATATTGACACAGGAAGTTGGGTGTAATTTAAATGTCGTCCATAAGAGGGCAGCAGTGTGTGTGTGCGCAGTTTCAGACTGATACATTCAAGAATATGAGATATCCATAATATTTTGTATCAAGTCCCTCACAAGTTTGCCCAAAAGCACCCAAGTGGCCGAATTGGTCAAGTGATACATTTCCAAGTGCATAATTATAGAGAACATACAAAAATGCTATGGTAATATATATATTTTTTTAATTCGCTTCCCTACATAAAAGGTACTAACCTTCACACATCTAGATGGCCGGACCAGGGTGGGTGTGGAGCCAGAGACAGCAGAGGGGTCAGACTGGAGGATCCACACCTACGTTTGAATGAGTGGAGGGTGGAGGAGTCTCTACCACTGTTCTTACTAAATGTACTGAATAAGAGAAATAAGCATAATGATTATGGCTCTAGATTGCAGGAAAAAGCTGTCCCCTCTGATTTTTAGGGTACATGACGCCCCTGGTAGATGATGCTTCTCAGCAAGAATAAAAGCAAGTGAACCGAGGACTTATAAATAACGACTGGGACTGCTGATAACGTGCTACAGAGAGACAGAGACAGGGAAACAGAGCGGGTACGGAAGGTCGGCCATTGGCTCCAAACTCCAACAGTCAACATCTGGACCATACCATAAGGGAAGAAACACCGGGATTTGAGCACTCAGTATTAGGCAAAACAGACTGGAATTAACCATGAGTATTAAAACTATTCCCGGTCCCTGCTTTAAACCCCCCAAACCATCACAGCTAAATGTGCATTCTGTTTTCAAACATATATTCCAATATTAATCAGTAACCTAGATAACAGCTACTAGACCACTGTGACAAAGCCAAACAAAATAGACCCATTGTATCTCACCCGTATGGGCACATCATGTGTTTGCAACAATAACACGGCTGTCGATGTGTTGGAGCGGATTTCTTGCCGCTCTGTTTGGATACCCCTGGCGGGAATCCATCATTTTTATACCGTCTTCCCTTTTGCATTTCCAGTATGGCCTCGGCAGGCATATGAAAAAGGTTTGCAAAACCCACACTGGAAATAAAAGTTTAGGCCCCGGTTTATGCACACAAAAACATGGCTATTTACTTATTAAAATAAAAAATAAATCTAAAAACAACATGATCAATATTGAATAAAACAACGATTAATGCATAAACTATAGGTCTATCAACAATAAAGTAAACTAAACAAAATAATCCCATGGGATTGCAATCTTTTACCCTCTTCATAATCGATGCAATTTATGCTTACATTTTTTGGTAGGAATTGAGTGGCTCCATAAAATCTGAGAACTGCCTGCAGAATCCTCACAAGTGACTGATGAATGACTGACAAAGCATTGCCATAGGTTATTAAAACACATTACAGCCAATAGGATATAACATTTTCCATAACAAAAAGTGATTCATACTCAAATCGTCAACATTCGATACAATCTTAATTTTATATGTGCATAAAGTGAACTAAATCATTCTGCATTGGAGGAATCCATTCACTATTTTCAGCAGTCTCATTCATATGTGGAGTCTTGCGTGTAGGCTTATTGGTGTGAATGAGACCGCTCAGGGATTCAGATAACGCACGAGAACGAAATCGTATTTTCAGAATCTCTCCTTATAATTGCATTTAGAAGATAACTATTGCATTGGTTGATATGTCAAAGTCATGCCAAATCTTTAAACAATATTAAGGTATAACTACTGGTGCCATCTTTGTCCGTCTCTCTCGCGAGTGAACACACACACACACATACAAAGAGACAAACAATCATTATCCCCTTACCCGCATTTCTAAGTTTCCGGTTCCTAAGCACTGAAATGATAACCAGCAAATTGCCCAAGACATCCACCACCGTGGTGAAGATCAGCACGCTGGCCAGTACCGTGATAGCCCATGCGGGACGCGTCCCCGGCCGCGTGTCCAGAACCGTGCGGTTCCTGGAGAACGAAACATTCTCTGGCATGTCGAAAACCTTAGGGCTGCCAACGTATGTCCTCCCTGTCCGAGTCATTCAAACACCGCTGTCCTGGCAAAACAGTGACATGTTGTTGCGAAAGTAGACTTCTAGCCTATTTGACAGCTGAATATGTTTAACGTCGCGGTGGGCGCTTGGTTTCGACAGTCTGTGATGCACACTGTTTCTCAACTTGCTTAGAGTGAGCCGCGCCGTCATCGAGTTGTTTATAACTGTGCCCGCTCTGGCCAGCTGGCCCTAATATCCCCTATCGATCAGATACATGAGAAGGCTCGTGGGTGCTCAGTGCCGTCATTCCTGGCAGTACATTAGCATATCCAGTCCAGCTGTTATCCCAGTGTGAACGCGCCTATAAACTCTCTTCTATGCTGGTCTTTACCTCTGGCAAAGTCTGGCTGCGGTCTGAATGATTTGTTTTAAAAGCTGCTCGGAATTGCGAATCCACCGCGAAATCAGACACGATAGCGAGAGCCAGACGGTATGCTTGTATTCAGGAGGATATATCCGAGAGGCAGATTCATCAACTCGTGCTTCGAAACCGAGCTCAGCAATGCTTTTCATGAGTATTGTTTTGCTCAGGCGCGGTGACAAGCCATTCTTTGATTGGTTTGATTCTGTTTATTAATTAGAAGGAGATTTCTGTCTGTCTGTGCTACGCCTTCTGGAAACAATGTTGTATTACATTGAATTGCCTATCATTCGACAACAGATGCCTGCTCCGTCCAACCTCTTCACTACAAAAAAAAGTGTGAAGTTGCGAGTATGAAGAGGAGACTGGCTAGCACCATCGGGAGCGAATTGCTTATGAGGGACCGGAATGTGTCCGACCCACTGGGCAAAAACTGGTTGAATCAACGTTGTTTCCACGTCATTTCAATCAAAAATGTAATATGATGTTGAAACAACATGGAAAACTGATTTAATTCGCAAAATGTTATCTACATGAGGCAATTTCGTATTTTGTCAAAGACATTGTGACTTTTTTGTTGATTTTACGTTAGTTGACAACTCAACCAAATGTAATTCAAAACTAAATGTTGAACAGACTTCCATACCCAGTGGGTATTGTGCACCTCCTCTCTGTGCTTCTGGGGAGCACCATCTCCTATAATATGAGCTCCCTCAACCAGTTCCAGCATGCTATATTATCACCCCCACAGTTATATATACAGTACCAGTCAAACATTTGGGCACACTGACTCATTCAAGGGCTTTACTTTATTTGTTATATTTTCTACACTGTAGAATAATAGTAAAGACATCTCAACTATGAAATAATAAATATGGAATACTTTACCAACCAAAAAAGTATTAAACAAATCTAAATATATTTTATATTTGAGATTCTTCAAAGTAGCCACCCTTTGCCTTGATGACAGCTTTGCACACTCTTGGCATTCTCTCAACCAGCTTCACCTGGAATGCTTTTCAAACTGTCATGAATGAGTTCCCACATATGCTGAGCACTTGTTGACTGCTTTTCCTTCACTCTGCTGTCCAACTCACCCCTAACAATGTCAATTGGGTTGCGGTTGGATGATTGTTGAGACCAGGTCATCTGATGCAGCACTTCATCACTCTCCTTGGTCAAATAGTCCTTACACAGCCTGAAGGTATTTTTTGGGTCATTTTCCTGTTGAAAAACAAATGATAGATAGTCCCACTAAGCACAAACCAGATGGGATGGCATATAGCTACAGAATGCTATGGTAGTCATTCTGGTTAAGTGTGCCTTGAATTCCAAATAAATCAAAGACAGTGTCATCAGCAAAGCACCCCACACCATCACACGTCCTCCTCCATGCTTCACGGTGGGAACCACACATGCAGAAATAATCTGTTCACCTACTCTGCGTCTCACTAAGACATAGCGGTTGGAACCAAAAATCTCAAATTTGGACTCATCAGACCAAAGGACATATTTCCACTGGTCTAATGTCCATTGCTTCTGTTTCTTGGCCCAAGCAAGTCTCTTCTTAATATTGGTGTCCTTTAGTAGTGGTTTCTTTGCAGCAATTCAACCATGAAGGCCTGATTCACACAGTATCCTCTGAACAGTTGATGTTGAGATGTGTCTGTTACTTTAACTCTGTGAAGCATTTATTTGGGCTGCAATTTCTGAGGCTGGTAACTCTAATGAACTTATCCTCTGCAGCAGAGGTGACTCTGTGTGTTCCATTCCTGTGGTGGTCCTCATGAGAGCTAGTTTCATCATAGCGCTAGATGGTTTTCGCGACTGCACTTGAAGAAACTGGATTGACTGATCACCAT
Source organism: Oncorhynchus gorbuscha (assembly GCF_021184085.1). Lineage (NCBI taxonomy): Eukaryota > Metazoa > Chordata > Actinopteri > Salmoniformes > Salmonidae > Oncorhynchus > Oncorhynchus gorbuscha. The sequence continues at coordinate 62,820,578 of NC_060191.1, read as the reverse complement.
GTCTTAAAGTGATGATGGACTATCATTTCTCTTTGATTATTTGAGCTGTTCCTGCCATAATGTGGACTTGGTCTTTTACCAAATAGGGCTATGTTCTGTATACCACCCCTGATTGGCTCAAACGCATTAAGAAGGAAAGAAATTGCACAAATTAACTTTTAGTAAGGCACACCTGTTAATTGAAACGAATTCCAGGTGACTACTTCATGAAGTTGGTTGAGATAATCCCAAGAGTGTGCAAAGCTCTTGAAATTGCAGCCCAAATAAATGCTTCACAGCGTTCAAGTAACAGCCACATCTCAGCATCAACTGTTCAGAGGAGAAGGCAAAGGGTGGCTACTTTGAAGAATCTCTAATATGAAATCAAGTTTGATTTGTTTATCAGTTTTTTGGTTACTACGTGATTCCATATGTGTTATTTCATAGTTTTGATGTCTTCACTATTATTCTACAATGTAGAAAATAGTACAAACTTTTGACTGGTACTGAATATGAAAGAGACAGAGACAGAGAGACACAGAGAGATAATTTGTGCAAGGATAACTGCAGATAGCACAAGATGAAGCTTAATTTCTCACCCAAGAGACTCACAGGCCCACAGCATTTGTCACACACTCACAGGTTAAAGTCTCCGTTATCTCAGTTTGAACACCATTGGAGGCAAACGAGGGCAAAGATTATGCTTCTCTCACAACATCAATTTAGCGTTATCAGGGCGTGAAAATGAACTGGCACGCCTCGACTATCCTGTAGCGGCCTATCACAGCTAACATAGTACGCGCTCAGAGTAGAGGCTGACATAAGCACTGCAATAATGTCCTCTGGGCACAGTCGAAAGCGTGCTTCCAGACTAGAACCCTGGGTCCTTGGTTGGGATAGAGAGGACAAGTCAGAAATGGGAACCGCATCACTGGTAACTTAGCTTCCATATCCGCTTGTTGAGTTAGCTCAACATGATAAACATGAGCACATTTCCCACTCGCATTTTAAACAAACTTGTGATTTGCTGGGAGAGTTGTCTATCTGAAGAGGACCCTCCCCAGAGAAATATATTTCTCCTTTCGAAATGTCCAACATGACATCCTCCCCAGACTTTGTGCCATTGCCTAGCTTATGATGCTCCCCAGGTTTAGGATATAGGAGACTATATATTGTTCCATACTGATTTTAAAGGAACAAATTCATTTGGAGAAAGGGTTGAAGAGTCACAACACAGTTGTTTACAAGCTACAGCCCTCACACCACGAGGACATTTGATTTTAGAACCAGGCTACTTGACATCCTTTCAGGCCTGCCCACAAGTTATAGCCTAGCTGATCTTCACCAAATTAAACTTCAACGTCTGGAATTCTAGAGGGTTCTTTTCCATTTCTCCTATATGGTGGCTATAAAGTGTTTCTCATCTCACCACTGGCTGCCCTGCTGTGTGTTTCTGACTTATCAGCAGGGCCACATGGTATATATGTGAGTTTGCTGTCTAGGGACACAAAGAGGTGAGCTAGTTTGACTGTGCTGGAAGACCGGTCATACATAGGCTATACATTTCTTTGGTTATTTACCAGGGCGCCTCCTTCCACCCACTTTCCTGCCTTACTTCAGCCTCAAGGGAGCATGAAGCATTGCGCCATGTGTTTACATTCTCTGTAGGTCTATTTTTTCTTATGAGCGTTAAGTAAGCCTAGACTACATCAACAAACTGTTGGATGAATCATATGCAAAAGGTTGTAGATTTTAAGACAGGTGTCACGTTCTGACCATAGTTATTTTGTGTTTTCTTTGTTTTAGTGTTGGTCAGGACGTGAGCTGAGTGGGCATTCTATGTTGTGTGTCTAGTTTTCCTGTTTCTATGTTTGGCCTGATATGGTTCTCAATCAGAGGCAGGTGTTAGTCATTGTCTCTGATTGGGAACCATATTTAGGTAGCCTGTTTTGTGTTGGGTTTTGTGGGTGGTTGTCTTCTGTCTTTGTGTCTATGCACCAGATAGGACTGGTTCTGTTTTTCACATTTGTTGTTTTGTATTTTGTAGTGTCCACGTTTATTGTCTTTATTAAACATGTTGAACACTAACCACGCTGCGCTTTGGTCCGATCCTTCGTCCACAGAAGAAAGCCGTTACAGTAGGGATCATCAACTAGATTCAGCTGCTGGTTAATCTGTAGATGTGTCCTTGAGCAAGGTACTTAACCCTAAGAAGCCCAAACAGATGTAATGTTTGACTAAAACATAATTTCAAACATTTTGTAACATTTGTATACGATCATGTGTCTATAATGTCCAGACCTGAGCAGCCTCACGCTGAGCACCCTCAAGGTGCAGGAAATACACTATATATACAAAAGTATGTTGGCAACCCTTCAAATTAGTAGATTCGGTTATTTCAGGCACAGTATAAAATCAGGCACACAACCATGCAATCTCCATAGACAAACATTGGCAGTATGATGCCACCTTTCCAACAAGTCAGTTCGTCAAATTTCTACCCTGCTAGGGCCTCCCAATTGGGGCAGAGGTCTAATACACTGCACTGCTAGAGGCGTCACTACAAACTCGGGTTTGATCCCAGGGAGACCCGTGAGGCGGCGCACAATTGGCCCAGTGTCATCTGGGTTAGGGGATGGTGACTCCTTGTGGTGGGCTGGGTGCACACACGCTGACTTCGGTCGCCAGCTGTATGATGTTTCCTCCAACACATTGGTGCGGCTGGCTTCAGGGTTAAGCGAGCAGTGTGTCAAGAAGCAGTGCGGCTTGGCGGGGTCGTGTTTCGGAGGTCTCAAGGCTCCCGACCTTTGCCTCTCAAGAGTTGAGGCTGGAGTTGCAGTGTTGGGACAAGGCTGTAACTACCAATTGGATGTCATGAAATAGGAGTAAAAAAGCTGCTCAGTCAATTATAAGTGCTGTTAATGTGAAGTGGAAACGTTTAGGAGCAATGACAGCTCAGCCGCAAAGTGGTAGGCCACAAAAGCTCAGAGAACGGAACAGCTGAAGCGCGTAGCGTGTAGTCCTCAGTTGCAACACCCACTACGAGTTCCAAACTGGCTGAGCAGCCTCACATAAACCTAAGATCACCATGTGCAATGCCAAGCATTGGCTAGAGTGGTGTGAAGCTCACCATCATTGGACTCTGGAGTAGTGTGAAGGCGTTCTCTGGAGTAATAAGTCATGCTTCACCATCTGGCAGTCCAACAGACAATTCTGGGTTTGGCAGATGCCAGGAGAATGCTACCTGCCCCAATGCATAGTGCCAACTGTAAAGTTCGCTGGAGGATTAATAATGATCTGGGGCTGTTTATCATAGGTCATGCTAGGCCCCTTAGTTCCAGTGAAGGGGAATCTTAACACTACAGCATGCAATGACATTCTTGACAATTCTGTGCTTCCAACTTTGTGACAACATTTTGGGAAGGCCCTGTCCTGCTCCTGTGCACAAAGTGAGATCCATACAGAAATGATTTGCCGAGATCGTTGTGGAAGAACTTGACTGACCTGCACAGAGCCCTGATCTCCACCCCACCAAACACCTTTGGGATGAATTGGAACGCTAACTCTGAGCCAGGCCTGATCACCCAACATCAGTGCCCGACCTCACTAATGCTCTTGTGGCTGAATCAAAGTAAGTCCCTGCAGCAATGTTCAAACATCTAGTGGAAAGCCTTCCCAGAAGAGTGGATGCTGTTATAGTAGCAAAGGGGGACCAACTCCCTATTAATGTCCATAATTTTGGAATGAGATGTTTGACGAGTAGGTGTCCACATACTTTTGGTCTTGAAGTGTACCTCCACCTCCAGCTTCAGGAATGAAACAGAATGACTACCATTCTTTAGGCTAGATTATTATTATGTTTTATCAGCATTAATAACTATAGGGAAAACATGGCAGATTGAATATTTCCCTTGACAGAAGACAGGATTGAGGCACAAGTTGTTTCCAGTGCGTGTCTTGTTAAGAGCTCACAGGTTATGTAATTGCCTCTCTGTCTCTGAGTGAAAGCCAAGGTATATCTGCTTTGATGTTAGCCTCACTGGCTTCACAAAGTAGAGGGAATGCGTATGCCTGTGTGAAAGAGAAACAGGGAGAGCGATTAGGCCAACCCCCAAATGTACCTGGCTGCCTCCATACCCCCCTCTGTGAGAGTGTGTGTGTTTGTTCATACAGTGTGTTTGTTGCATACATTATGTGCTTGTATTTATCTGTATGTTTGTGTGTCACACAATGTGCGTTATATGTATGCACATGCTCTCTCCTTGTCTTCTAAATGGTCATCTTCCCAATGCATATGTGCTCCATGCAGCTGTGTCACTTGTGTAAATGTCAGATGGAGAGGGGTTGTTATTCCTGACTCTTTTCTCCTATTTTGGCATACGCTCTGCTCTCTCCCTCTCCCTTTTTCAGCACAGCAAATGCCCCAGACACAATCGTCTGTAAAAATAGACCATGTTTAGCAGACCAAATCGGAGCATGGCAGACAAGCCTATCCTAGCTAAGGACCCTCTGCCTTACCAACTCAATGTCAGACTCAACAGTACAGATGGGCAGCCATGTCTGTTAGCCAATTAATTAATAGTTAAACACGTGTCCATGTGGCGACTACCCCTCTCAAACTCTTTATTTTATATATATATATATGCATTTTTTTAAAACAATAACAACCATTCAAAAACAAAAGACCGATAACTATTTATGCCAGGGAAAGAGCTTTTGTCTGTGTGAGTCACAACCTAACTCACTGTCTGATGAGTCACCACCTAACTCACTGTCTGATGAGTCGATGTATGATGAATCGATGTCTGATGAGTCACTGCTTAAATATATAATAAATAATATATGCCATTTAGCAGACGCTTTTATCCAAAGCGACTTACAGTCATGTGTGCATACATTCTACGTATGGGTGGTCCCGGGGATCACCGTCTGATGAGTCACCACCTGATGGATGAGTCACCGTCTGATGAGTCACCATTGATGAGTTACCACCTGATGAGTCACTGCCTAACTCACCATCTGATGAGTCACCGCCTAACTCACCATCTAACTCATCGCCTGATGAGTCACCATTGATGAGTTACCACCTGATGAGTCACCACCTAACTCACTGTCTGATGAGTCACCGCCTAACTCACTGTCTGATGAGTCACCGTCTAACTCACTGTCTGATGAGTCACTGTCTAACTCAATGTCTGTTGAGTCACCATCTAACTCACTGTCTGATGAGTCACTGTCTAACTCACTGTCTGATGAGTCACTGTCTAATGAGTCACCATCTAACTCACTGTCTGATGAGTCACCGTCTAACTCAATGTCTGATGAGTCACCGTCTAACTCACTGTCTGATGAGTCACCGTCTAACTCACTGTCTGATGAGTCCCTGTCTTACTCAATGCGTGATAAGCAAAAGTTACAGCACTCAATAACAATACATGCAGAAACACATCATACACACACACACACACACTGAAATGTAAAACTTAAATGTAAAAAAATGACCATGAATAATAATTCACATTTCCTGTTGCTGCAGGATTATTTTCCTAATGCTGTGTTTACATGGTAAAGGGTAGACGGCTAACCAAATGTGGTTGTTTTCGATGACAGCACGACGGTAACTACTCATTGTAAATAAGAATTTGTTCTTAACTGACTTGTCTAGTTAAATAAAAAAATAAAAAAATACAGTGAATGCCATCAGTCACCACAGTAGGCAGGGTTTGCTGCCAGAGTTCAAATATTTCAACTTTTTGCTTACTGAAATCACCATAGCAACATCTACCGCTTTGCAGGCTTGCTTTTCCCTTGTCTAAATGCAGCATAAGGTTGTCAGACTGTCAGTGAAGTGTCAGTGTACGTGTCCATTTGTCTTTTTTGCTGCGTTAAACATCAGCAGAATATGATGGAGAAATCTGGGTCAATGCTTACCCCCTGATTGTAATTATTGTCTGACTAAGAAATTGCCAGGGAAAATAAGTACTCTTTTGCCACTCCATAAAGCTGACATTTTGCTGACTCTCATGTTTGATTGGGCTTCAGAGAGCCCTCAACAGACACTTACCCTTAGCATCGGAAAAAAATAATTAAACAGTAAAGCGTTGAATTGCACTTTCATAAACTTATAAAGGAAATGAAAGTCAGCTCCTTGAAAATGAGCCCTGGATGATAAAGATGTGGCACTCCACTCATGGGTCTGTGCCGTGTTTGTAATGACTCTCACGTCCTAACAAACCACTTCTCACATAAACCACTTCTCCCTGTTCCTCTAACAAACCACTTCTCACATAAATCACTTGTCCCTGTCCGCCTAACAAACCACTTCTCACCGTCCTAACAAACCACTTCTCACATAAGCCACTTCTCACATAAACCACTTCTCCCTGTCCACCTAACAAACCACTTCTCACTGTCCTAATAAACTACTTCTCATCATCCTAACAAACCACTTCTCACGGTTCTAACAAACCACTTCTCACAGTCCGAACAAACCACTTCTCATCGTCCTAACAAACCACTTCTCACCGTCCTAACAAACCACTTCTCACATAAACCACTTCTCCCTGTTCCTCTAACAAACCACGTCTCATCGTCCTAACAAACCACTTCTCATCGTCCTAACAAACCACTTCTCACATAAATCACTTCTCCCTGTTCCTCTAACAAACCACTTCTCACATAAATCACTTCTCCCTGTTCGTCTAACAAACCACTTCTCACCGTCCTAATAAACTATTTCTCATCATCCTAACAAACCACTTCTCACGGTTCTAACAAACCACTTCTCACCGTCCGAACAAACCACTTCTCACCGTCCTAACAAACCACTTCTCACATAAACCACTTCTCCCTGTCCGCCTAACAAACCACTTCTCACCGTCCGAACAAACCACTTCTCACAGTCCGAACAAACCACTTCTCATCGTCCTAACAAACCACTTCTCACCGTCCTAACAAACCACTTCTCACATAAACCACTTCTCCCTGTCCGCCTAACAAACCACTTCACACCGTCCGAACAAACCACTTCTCACAGTCCGAACAAACCACTTCTCACCGTCCTAACAAACCACTTCTCACCGTCCTAACAAACCACTTCTCACATAAACCACTTCTCACATAAACCACTTCTCCCTGTCCACCTAACAAACCACTTCTCATCGTCCTAACAAACCACTTCTCACCGTCCTAACAAACCACTTCTCACATAAATCACTTCTCCCTGTTCCTCTAACAAACCACTTCTCACCGTCCTAATAAACTACTTCTCATCATCCTAACAAACCACTTCTCACAGTCCTGACAAACCACTTCTCATCGTCCTAACAAACCACTTCTCATCGTCCTAACAAACCATTTCTCATCGTCCTAACAAACCACTTCTCACCGTCCTAACAAACCACTTCTCACATAAACCACTTCTCCCTGTTCCTCTAACAAACCACGTCTCATCGTCCTAACAAACGCTTCTCATCGTCCTAACAAACCACTTCTCACATAAATCACTTCTCCCTGTTCCTCTAACAAACCACTTCTCACCGTCCTAATAAACTACTTCTCATCATCCTAATATACCACTTCTCATCATCCTAACAAACCACTTCTCACGGTTCTAACAAACCACTTCTCACCGTCCTAACAAACCACTTCTCACATAAATCACTTCTCCCTGTTCCTCTAACAAACCACGTCTCATCGTCCTAACAAACCACTTCTCACATAAATCACTTCTCCCTGTTCCTCTAACAAACCACGTCTCATCGTCCTAACAAACGCTTCTCATCGTCCTAACAAACCACTTCTCACATAAACCACTTCTCCCTGTTCCTCTAACAAACCACGTCTCATCGTCCTAACAAACGCTTCTCATCGTCCTAACAAACCACTTCTCACATAAATCACTTCTCCCTGTTCCTCTAACAAACCACTTCTCACCGTCCTAATAAACTACTTCTCATCATCCTAACAAACCACTTCTCACGGTTCTAACAAACCACTTCTCACCGTCCGAACAAACCACTTCTCACCGTCCTAACAAACCACTTCTCACATAAACCACTTCTCCCTGTCCGCCTAACAAACCACTTCTCACCGTCCGAACAAACCACTTCTCACAGTCCGAACAAACCACTTCTCACCGTCCTAACAAACCACTTCTCACCGTCCTAACAAACCACTTCTCCCAGTCCGAACAAACCACTTCTCACGGTTCTAACAAACCACTTCTCACCGTCCGAACAAACCACTTCTCACCGTCCTAACAAACCACTTCTCACATAAACCACTTCTCCCTGTCCGACTAACAAACGACTTCTCACCGTCCTAACAAACCACTTGTCACCGTCCTAACAAACCACTTCTCACCGTCCTAATAAACTACTTCTCATCGTCCTAACAAACTACTTCTCATCGTCCTAACAAAACACTTCTCACCGTCCTAACAAACCACTTCTCACATAAATCACTTGTCCCTGTTCCTCTAACAAACCACTTCTCACATAAACCACTTCTCCCTGTTCCTCTAACAAACCACTTGTCACCGTCCTAATAAACTACTTCTCATCGTCCTAACAAACCACTTCTCACCGTCCTAACAAACCATTTCTCACCGTCCTAACAAACCACTTCTCACATAAACCACTTCTCACATAAACCACTTCTCCCTGTCCACCTAACAAACCACTTCTCATCGTCCTAACAAACCACTTCTCACCGTCCTAACAAACCACTTCTCACATAAATCACTTCTCCCTGTTCCTCTAACAAACCACTTCTCACCGTCCTAATAAACTACTTCTCATCATCCTAACAAACCACTTCTCACAGTCCTGACAAACCACTTCTCGCCGTCCTAACAAACCACTTCTCACATAAACCACTTCTCACATAAACCACTTCTCCCTGTCCACCTAACAAACCACTTTTCACCGTCCTAACAAACCACTTCTCATCATCCTAACAAACCACTTCTCACATAAATCACTTCTCCCTGTTCCTCTAACAAACCACGTCTCATCGTCCTAACAAACCACTTCTCATCGTCCCAACAAACCACTTCTCACATAAATCACTTCTCCCTGTTCCTCTAACAAACCACTTCTCACCGTCCTAATAAACTACTTCTCATCATCCTAACAAACCACTTCTCAGGGTTCTAACAAACCACTTCTCACCGTCCGAACAAACCACTTCTCACCGTCCTAGCAAACCACTTCGCACATAAACCACTTCTCCCTGTCCGCCTAACAAACCACTTCTCACCGTCCTAACAAACCACTTCTCACAGTCCGAACAAACCACTTCTCATCGTCCTAACAAACCACTTCTCACCGTCCTAACAAACCACTTCTCACAGTCCGAACAAACCACTTCTCACCGTCCTAACAAACCACTTCTCACCGTCCTAATAAACTACTTCTCATCATCCTAACAAACCACTTCTCACGGTTCTAACAAACCACTTCTCACCGTCCGAACAAACCACTTCTCACTGTCCTAACAAACCACTTGTCACCGTCCTAATAAACTACTTCTCATCGTCCTAACAAACCACTTCTCACCGTCCTAACAAACCACTTCTCACCGTCCTAACAAACCACTTCTCACATAAACCACTTCTCACATAAACCACTTCTCCCTGTCCACCTAACAAACCACTTCTCATCGTCCTAACAAACCACTTCTCACCATCCTAACAAACCACTTCTCACATAAATCACTTCTCCCTGTTCCTCTAACAAACCACTTCTCACCGTCCTAATAAACTACTTCTCATCATCCTAACAAACCACTTCTCACAGTCCTGACAAACCACTTCTCATCGTCCTAACAAACCACTTCTCACATAAATCACTTCTCCCTGTTCCTCTAACAAACCACTTCTCGCCGTCCTAATAAACTACTTCTCATCATCCTAACAATGTCATGTTTTGTCTTATATTGTCTTGTCATTTTGCTTTCCCTTCTGTTCGTTTTCCCCCTGCTGGTCTTATTAGGTTCGTTCCCTTTTTTCTCTCTCCCTCCCTCTCTCTCTTCTCTCTATCGTTCCTGCTCCCAGCTGTTCCTATTCCCCTACTCAATCATTTAGTCTTTTCACACCTGTTCCTTATCTTGCCCTCTGATTAGAGTCCCTATTTCTCCCCTTGTTTTCCGTTTCTGTCCTGTCGGATCCTTGTATATTGTTCGCCGTGCTGTGTCTTTGTCTCGCCCTGTCGTGTCTTGTTTCCCTCAGATGCTGCGTGTGAGCAGGTGTCTGAGTCTGCTACGGTCGGTGCCTTCCCGAGGCAACCTACAGTTAATGGTCGAGTCTCCAGTCTGTCCTCGTCACTACGAGTGGAATTAAGTTTTTTATGTTTTGTTTTCTGCTCTGATTGTCCAGGAGTATTGCCTATTTCCTTTACTGGAATAAAGACTCTGTTTTCGCCAAGTCGCTTTTGGGTCCTCATTCACCTGCATAACAGAAGGATCCGACCAAGAATGGACCCAGCGACTACAGATTCTCGTAACACTGCCGTCGAGATCCAAGGAGCCATGCTCGGCAGACACGAGCAGGAATTGTCTGTTGCTCGTCATGCCGTTGAGAACCTGGCCGCTCAGGTTTCCGACCTCTCTGGACAGTTCCAGAGTCTTCGTCTCGTGCCACCTGCTACTTCCTGGTCTGCCGAGCCTCCGGAACCTAGGGTTAATAACCCACCTTGTTACTCCGGGCAGCCCACGGAGTGCCGCTCCTTTCTCACCCAGTGTGATATTGTGTTCTCTCTCCAACCCAACACATACTCTAGAGAGAGAGCTCGGGTTGCTTACGTCATATCACTCCTTACTGGCCGGGCTCGAGAGTGGGGCACAGCTATCTGGGAGGCAAGGGCTGATTGTTCTAACAATTACCTGAACTTTAAAGAGGAGATGATTCGGGTTTTTGATCGTTCAGTTTTTGGTAGGGAGGCTTCTAGGGTCCTGGCTTCCCTATGTCAAGGTGATCGATCCATAACGGATTACTCTATAGAGTTTCGCACTCTTGCTGCCTCTAGTGACTGGAACGAGCCGGCGCTGCTCGCTCGTTTTCTGGAGGGACTCCACGCAGAGGTTAAAGATGAGATTCTCTCCCGGGAGGTTCCTTCCAGTGTGGACTCTTTGATTGCACTCGCCATCCACATAGAACGACGGGTAGATCTTCGTCACCAAGCTCGTGGAAGAGAGCTCGCGTTAACGGTGTTTCCCCTCTCCGCATCGCAACCACCTCCCTCCTCTGGCTCAGAGACTGAGCCCATGCAGCTGGGAGGTATTCGCATCTCGACTAAGGAGAGGGAACGGAGGATCACCAACCGCCTGTGCCTCTATTGCGGACTTGCTGGACATTTTGTCAATTCATGTCCAGTAAAAGCCAGAGCTCATCAGTAAGCGGAGGGCTACTGGTGAGCGCTATTACTCAGGTCTCTCCATCAAGATCCTGTACTACTATGTCGGTCCATCTACGCTGGACCGGTTCGGGTGCTACATGCAGTGCCTTGATAGACTCTGGGGCTGAGGGTTGTTTTATGGACGAAGCATGGGCTCGGAAACATGACATTCCTCTCAGAGAATTAGGGAAGCCCACGCCCATGTTCGCCTTAGATGGTAGTCGTCTCCCCAGTATCAGATATGAGACACTACCTTTAACCCTCACAGTATCTGGTAACCACAGTGAGACTATTTCCTTTTTGATTTTTCGTTCACCTTTTACACCTGTTGTTTTGGGTCATCCCTGGCTAGTATGTCATAATCCTTCTATTAATTGGTCTAATAATTCTATCCTATCCTGGAACGTTTCTTGTCATGTGAAGTGTTTAATGTCTGCTATCCCTCCCGTTTCTTCTGTCCCCACTTCTCAGGAGGAACCTGGCGATTTGACAGGAGTGCCGGAGGAATATCATGATCTGCGCACGGTCTTCAGTCGGTCCAGAGCCAACTCCCTTCCTCCTCACCGGTCGTATGATTGTAGTATTGATCTCCTTCCGGGGACCACTCCTCCTCGGGGTAGACTATACTCTCTGTCGGCTCCCGAACGTAAGGCTCTCGAGGATTATTTGTCTGTGTCTCTTGACGCCGGCACCGTAGTGCCTTCTTCCTCCCCTGCCGGGGTGGGGGTTTTTTTTGTTAAGAAGAAAGACGGTACTCTGCGCCCCTGCGTGGATTATCGAGGGCTGAATGACATAACGGTTAAGAATCGTTATCCGCTTCCCCTTATGTCATCAGCATTCGAGATTCTGCAGGGAGCCAGGTTCTTTCCTAAGTTGGACCTTCGTAACGCTTACCATCTCGTGCGCATCAGAGAGGGGGACGAGTGGAAAACGGCGTTTAACACTCCGTTAGGGCATTTTGAGTACCGGGTTCTGCCGTTTGGTCTCGCTAATGCGCCAGCTGTTTTTCAGGCATTAGTTAATGATGTTCTGAGAGACATGCTGAACATCTTTGTTTTTGTCTACCTTGACGATATCCTGATTTTTTCACCGTCACTCGAGATTCATGTTCAGCACGTTCGACGTGTACTCCAGCGCCTTTTAGAGAATTGTCTCTACGTGAAGGCTGAGAAGTGCTCTTTTCATGTCTCCTCCGTCACTTTTCTCGGTTCTGTTATTTCCGCTGAAGGCATTCAGATGGATCCCGCTAAGGTCCAGGCTGTCAGTGATTGGCCCGTTCCAAGGTCACGTGTCGAGTTGCAGCGCTTTCTAGGTTTCGCTAATTTCTATCGCCGTTTCATTCGTAATTTCGGTCAAGTTGCTGCCCCTCTCACAGCTCTTACTTCTGTCAAGACGTGTTTTAAGTGGTCCGGTTCCGCCCAGGGAGCTTTTGATCTTCTCAAGAAACGTTTTACGTCCGCTCCTATCCTCGTTACTCCTGACGTCACTAAACAATTCATTGTCGAGGTTGACGCTTCAGAGGTAGGCGTGGGAGCCATTCTATCCCAGCGCTTCCAGTCTGACGATAAGGTTCATCCTTGCGCTTATTTTTCTCATCGCCTGTCGCCATCGGAACGCAACTATGATGTGGGTAACCGCGAACTGCTCGCCATCCGCTTAGCCCTAGGCGAATGGCGACAGTGGTTGGAGGGGGCGACCGTTCCTTTGTCGTTTGGACAGACCATAAGAACCTTGAGTACATCCGTTCTGCCAAACGACTTAATGCACGTCAAGCTCGTTGGGCGTTGTTTTTCGCTCGTTTCGAGTTTGTGATTTCTTACCGTCCGGGTAGTAAGAACACCAAGCCTGATGCCTTATCCCGTCTCTTTAGTTCTTCTGTGGCTTCTACTGATCCCGAGGGGATTCTTCCTTATGGGCGTGTTGTCGGGTTGACAGTCTGGGGAATTGAAAGACAGGTTAAGCAAGCACTCACGCACACTGCGTCGCCGCGCGCTTGTCCTAGTAACCTTCTTTTCGTTCCTGTTTCTACTCGTCTGGCTGTTCTTCAGTGGGCTCACTCTGCCAAGTTAGCTGGTCATCCCGGCGTTCGAGGTACTCTTGCTTCTATTCGCCAGCGCTTTTGGTGGCCTACTCAGGAGCGTGACACGCGCCGTTTCGTGGCTGCTTGTTCGGACTGCGCGCAGACTAAGTCAGGCAACTCTCCTCCTGCCGGTCGTCTCAGACCGCTTCCCATTCCTTCTCGACCATGGTCTCACATCGCCTTAGACTTCATTACCGGTCTGCCTTTGTCTGCGGGGAAGACTGTGATTCTTACGGTTGTCGATAGGTTCTCTAAGGCGGCACATTTCATTCCCCTCGCTAAGCTTCCTTCCGCTAAGGAGACGGCACAAATCATCATCGAGAATGTGTTCAGAATTCATGGCCTCCCGTTAGACGCCGTTTCAGACAGAGGTCCGCAATTCACGTCACAGTTTTGGAGGGAGTTCTGTCGTTTGATTGGTGCGTCCGTCAGTCTCTCTTCCGGGTTTCATCCCCAGTCTAACGGTCAAGCAGAAAGGGCCAATCAGACGATTGGTCGCATACTACGCAGCCTTTCTTTTAGAAACCCTGCGTCTTGGGCAGAACAGCTCCCCTGGGCAGAATACGCTCACAACTCGCTTCCTTCGTCTGCTACCGGGTTATCTCCGTTTCAGAGTAGTCTGGGTTACCAGCCTCCTCTGTTCTCATCCCAGCTTGCCGAGTCCAGCGTTCCCTCCGCTCAAGCGTTTGTCCAACGTTGTGAGCGCACCTGGAGGAGGGTGAGGTCTGCACTTTGCCGTTACAGGGCACAGACTGTGAGAGCCGCCAATAAACGTAGGATTAAGAGTCCTAGGTATTGTTGCGGCCAGAGAGTGTGGCTTTCCACTCGTAACCTTCCCCTTACGACAGCTTCTCGTAAGTTGACTCCGCGGTTCATTGGTCCGTTCCGTGTCTCCCAGGTCGTCAATCCTGTCGCTGTTCGACTGCTTCTTCCGCGACATCTTCGTCGCGTCCATCCTGTCTTCCATGTCTCCTGTGTCAAGCCCTTTCTTCGCACCCCGTTCGTCTTCCCTCCCCCCGTCCTTGTCGAGAGCGCACCTATTTACAAGGTACGTAGGATCATGGACATGCGTTCTCGGGGACGGGGTCACCAATACTTAGTGGATTGGGAGGGTTACGGTCCTGAGGAGAGGAGTTGGGTTCCGTCTCGGGACGTGCTGGACCGTTCGCTGATTGATGATTTCCTCCGTTGCCGCCAGGATTCCTCCTCGAGTGCGCCAGGAGGCGCTCGGTGAGTGGGGGGGTACTGTCATGTTTTGTCTTATATTGTCTTGTCATTTTGCTTTCCCTTCTGTTCGTTTTCCCCCTGCTGGTCTTATTAGGTTCGTTCCCTTTTTTCTCTCTCCCTCCCTCTCTCTCTTCTCTCTATCGTTCCGTTCCTGCTCCCAGCTGTTCCTATTCCCCTACTCAATCATCTAGTCTTTTCACACCTGTTCCTTATCTTGCCCTCTGATTAGAGTCCCTATTTCTCCACTTGTTTTCCGTTTCTGTCCTGTCGGATCCTTGTATATTGTTCGTCGTGCTGTGTCTTTGTCTCGCCCTGTCGTGTCTTGTTTCCCTCAGATGCTGCGTGTGAGCAGGTGTCTGAGTCTGCTACGGTCGGTGCCTTCCCGAGGCAACCTACAGTTAATGGTCGAGTCTCCAGTCTGTCCTCGTCACTACGAGTGGAATTAAGTTTTTTATGTTTTGTTTTCTGCTCTGATTGTCCAGGAGTATTGCCTATTTCCTTTACTGGAATAAAGACTCTGTTTTCGCCAAGTCGCTTTTGGGTCCTCATTCACCTGCATAACAAACAAACCACTTCTCACAGTCCTGACAAACCACTTCTCATCGTCCTAACAAACCACTTCTCACCGTCCTAACAAACCACTTCTCACATAAACCACTTCTCACATAAACCACTTCTCCCTGTCCACCTAACAAACCACTTCTCACCGTCCTAACAAACCACTTCTCATCGTCCTAACAAACCACTTCTCACATAAATCACTTCTCCCTGTTCCTCTAACAAACCACTTCTCACCGTCCTAATAAACTACTTCTCATCATCCTAACATACCACTTCTCATCATCCTAATAAACTACTTCTCATCGTCCTAACAAACCACTTCTCACCGTCCTAACAAACCACTTCTCACATAAATCACTTGTCCCTGTTCCTCTAACAAACCACTTCTCACATAAACCACTTCTCCCTGTTCCTCTAACAAACCACTTGTCACCGTCCTAATAAACTACTTCTCATCGTCCTAACAAACCACTTCTCACCGTCCTAACAAACCACTTCTCACCATCCTAACAAACCACTTCTCACATAAACCACTTCTCACATAAACCACTTCTCCCTGTCCACCTAACAAACCACTTCTCATCGTCCTAACAAACCACTTCTCACCGTCCTAACAAACCACTTCTCACATAAATTACTTCTCCCTGTTCCTCTAACAAACCACTTCTCACCGTCCTAATAAACTACTTCTCATCATCCTAACAAACCACTTCTCACAGTCCTGACAAACCACTTCTCACCGTCCTAACAAACCACTTCTCACATAAACCACTTCTCACATAAACCACTTCTCCCTGTCCACCTAACAAACCACTTCTCACCGTCCTAACAAACCACTTCTCATCGTCCTAACAAACCACTTCTCCCTGTTCCTCTAACAAACCACGTCTCATCGTCCTAACAAACCACTTCTCATCGTCCTAACAAACCACTTCTCACATAAATCACTTCTCCCTGTTCCTCTAACAAACCACTTCTCACCGTGCTAATAAACTACTTCTCATCATCCTAACAAACCACTTCTCAGGGTTCTAACAAACCACTTCTCACCGTCCGAACAAACCACTTCTCACCGTCCTAGCAAACCACTTCTCACATAAACCACTTCTCCCTGTCCGCCTAACAAACCACTTCTCACCGTCCTAACAAACCACTTCTCACAGTCCGAACAAACCACTTCTCATCGTCCTAACAAAACACTTCTCACCGTCCTAACAAACCACTTCTCACAGTCCGAACAAACCACTTCTCACCGTCCTAACAAACCACTTCTCACCGTCCTAATAAACTACTTCTCATCATCCTAACAAACCACTTCTCACGGTTCTAACAAACCACTTCTCACCGTCCGAACAAACCACTTCTCACCGTCCTAACAAACCACTTGTCACCGTCCTAATAAACTACTTCTCATCGTCCTAACAAACCACTTCTAACCGTCCTAACAAACCACTTCTCACCGTCCTAACAAACCACTTCTCACATAAACCACTTCTCACATAAACCACTTCTCCCTGTCCACCTAACAAACCACTTCTCATCGTCCTAACAAACCACTTCTCATCGTCCTAACAAACCACTTCTCACCGTCCTAACAAACCACTTCTCACATAAATCACTTCTCCCTGTTCCTCTAACAAACCACTTCTCACAGTCCTAACAAACCACTTCTCACATAAACCACTTCTCACATAAACCACTTCTCCCTGTCCACCTAACAAACCACTTCTCACCGTCCTAACAAACCACTTCTCATCGTCCTAACAAACCACTTCTCACATAAATCACTTCTCCCTGTTCCTCTAACAAACCACGTCTCATCGTCCTAACAAACCACGTCTCATCGTCCTAACAAACCACTTCTCATCGTCCTAACAAACCACTTCTCACATAAATCACTTCTCCCTGTCCGCCTAACAAACCACTTCTCACCGTCCTAATAAACTACTTCTCATCATCCTAACAAACCACTTCTCAGGGTTCTAACAAACCACTTCTCACCGTCCGAACAAACCACTTCTCACCGTCCTAGTAAACCACTTCTCACATAAACCACTTCTCCCTGTCCGCCTAACAAACCACTTCTCACCGTCCTAACAAACCACTTCTCACCGTCCTAATAAACTACTTCTCATCATCCTAACAAACCACTTCTCACGGTTCTAACAAACCACTTCTCACCGTCCGAACAAACCACTTCTCACCGTCCTAACAAACCACTTGTCACCGTCCTAATAAACTACTTCTCATCGTCCTAACAAACCACTTCTCACCGTCCTAACAAACCACTTCTCACCGTCCTAACAAACCACTTCTCACATAAACCACTTCTCACATAAATCACTTCTCCCTGTTCCTCTAACAAACCACTTCTCACCGTCCTAATAAACTACTTCTCATCATCCTAACAAACCACTTCTCATCGTCCTAACAAACCACTTCTCACCGTCCTAACAAACCACTTCTCACATAAATCACTTCTCCCTGTTCCTCTAACAAACCACTTCTCACCGTCCTAATAAACTACTTCTCATCGTCCTAACAAACCACTTCTCACCATCCTAACAAACCACTTCTCACCGTCCTAACAAACCACTTCTCACATAAACCACTTCTCACATAAACCACTTCTCCCTGTCCACCTAACAAACCACTTCTCATCGTCCTAACAAACCACTTCTCACCGTCCTAACAAACCACTTCTCACATAAATCACTTCTCCCTGTTCCTCTAACAAACCACTTCTCACCGTCCTAATAAACTACTTCTCATCATCCTAACAAACCACTTCTCACAGTCCTGACAAACCACTTCTCACCGTCCTAACAAACCACTTCTCACATAAACCACTTCTCACATAAACCACTTCTCCCTGTCCACCTAACAAACCACTTCTCACCGTCCTAACAAACCACTTCTCATCGTCCTAACAAACCACTTCTCACATAAATCACTTCTCCCTGTTCCTCTAACAAACCACGTCTCATCGTGCTAACAAACCACTTCTCATGGTCCTAACAAACCACTTCTCACATAAATCACTTCTCCCTGTTCCTCTAACAAACCACTTCTCACCGTCCTAATAAACTACTTCTCATCATCCTAACAAACCACTTCTCAGGTTTCTAACAAACCACTTCTCACCGTCCGAACAAACCACTTCTCACCATCCTAGCAAACCACTTCTCACATAAACCACTTCTCCCTGTCCGCCTAACAAACCACTTCTCACCGTCCTAACAAACCACTTCTCACAGTCCGAACAAACCACTTCTCATCGTCCTAACAAACCACTTCTCACCGTCCTAACAAACCACTTCTCACAGTCCGAACAAACCACTTCTCACCGTCCTAACAAACCACTTCTCACCGTCCTAATAAACTACTTCTCATCATCCTAACAAACCACTTCTCACGGTTCTAACAAACCACTTCTCACCGTCCGAACAAACCACTTCTCACCGTCCTAACAAACCACTTGACACCGTCCTAATAAACTACTTCTCATCGTCCTAACAAACCACTTCTCACCGTCCTAACAAACCACTTCTCACCGTCCTAACAAACCACTTCTCACATAAACCACTTCTCACATAAACCACTTCTCCCTGTCCACCTAACAAACCACTTCTCACCGTCCTAACAAACCACTTCTCACCGTCCTAATAAACTACTTCTCATCATCCTAACAAACCACTTCTCACGGTTCTAACAAACCACTTCTCACCGTCCGAACAAACCACTTCTCCGTCCTAACAAACCACTTGTCACCGTCCTAATAAACTACTTCTCATCGTCCTAACAAACCACTTCTCACCGTCCTAACAAACCACTTCTCACCGTCCTAACAAACCACTTCTCACATAAACCACTTCTCACATAAACCACTTCTCCCTGTCCACCTAACAAACCACTTCTCATCGTCCTAACAAACCACTTCTCACCATCCTAACAAACCACTTCTCACATAAATCACTTCTCCCTGTTCCTCTAACAAACCACTTCTCACCGTCCTAATAAACTACTTCTCATCATCCTAACAAACCACTTCTCACAGTCCTGACAAACCACTTCTCACCGTCCTAACAAACCACTTCTCACATAAACCACTTCTCACATAAACCACTTCTCCCTGTCCACCTAACAAACCACTTCTCACCGTCCTAACAAACCACTTCTCATCGTCCTAACAAACCACTTCTCACATAAATCACTTCTCCCTGTTCCTCTAACAAACCACGTCTCATCGTGCTAACAAACCACTTCTCATCGTCCTAACAAACCACTTCTCACATAAATCACTTCTCCCTGTTCCTCTAACAAACCACTTCTCACCGTCCTAATAAACTACTTCTCATCATCCTAACAAACCACTTCTCAGGTTTCTAACAAACCACTTCTCACCGTCCGAACAAACCACTTCTCACCGTCCTAGCAAACCACTTCTCACATAAACCACTTCTCCCTGTCCGCCTAACAAACCACTTCTCACCGTCCTAACAAACCACTTCTCACAGTCCGAACCAACCACTTCTCATCGTCCTAACAAACCACTTCTCACCGTCCTAACAAACCACTTCTCACAGTCCGAACAAACCACTTCTCACCGTCCTAACAAACCACTTCTCACCGTCCTAATAAACTACTTCTCATCATCCTAACAAACCACTTCTCACGGTTCTAACAAACCACTTCTCACCGTCCGAACAAACCACTTCTCACCGTCCTAACAAACCACTTGTCACCGTCCTAATAAACTACTTCTCATCGTCCTAACAAACCACTTCTCATCGTCCTAACAAACCACTTCTCACCGTCCTAACAAACCACTTCTCACATAAATCACTTCTCCCTGTTCCTCTAACAAACCACTTCTCACCGTCCTAATAAACTACTTCTCATCATCCTAACAAACCACTTCTCACATAAACCACTTCTCACATAAACCACTTCTCCCTGTCCACCTAACAAACCACTTCTCACCGTCCTAACAAACCACTTCTCATCGTCCTAACAAACCACTTCTCACATAAATCACTTCTCCCTGTTCCTCTAACAAACCACTTCTCACCGTCCTAATAAACTACTTCTCATCATCCTAACATACCACTTCTCATCATCCTAATAAACTACTTCTCATCGTCCTAACAAACCACTTCTCACCGTCCTAACAAACCACTTCTCACATAAATCACTTGTCCCTGTTCCTCTAACAAACCACTTCTCACATAAACCACTTCTCCCTGTTCCTCTAACAAACCACTTGTCACCGTCCTAATAAACTACTTCTCATCGTCCTAACAAACCACTTCTCACCGTCCTAACAAACCACTTCTCACCATCCTAACAAACCACTTCTCACATAAACCACTTCTCACATAAACCACTTCTCCCTGTCCACCTAACAAACCACTTCTCATCGTCCTAACAAACCACTTCTCACCGTCCTAACAAACCACTTCTCACATAAATCACTTCTCCCTGTTCCTCTAACAAACCACTTCTCACCGTCCTAATAAACTACTTCTCATCATCCTAACAAACCACTTCTCACAGTCCTGACAAACCACTTCTCACCGTCCTAACAAACCACTTCTCACATAAACCACTTCTCACATAAACCACTTCTCCCTGTCCACCTAACAAACCACTTCTCACCGTCCTAACAAACCACTTCTCATCGTCCTAACAAACCACTTCTCCCTGTTCCTCTAACAAACCACGTCTCATCGTGCTAACAAACCACTTCTCATCGTCCTAACAAACCACTTCTCACATAAATCACTTCTCCCTGTTCCTCTAACAAACCACTTCTCACCGTGCTAATAAACTACTTCTCATCATCCTAACAAACCACTTCTCAGGGTTCTAACAAACCACTTCTCACCGTCCGAACAAACCACTTCTCACCGTCCTAGCAAACCACTTCTCACATAAACCACTTCTCCCTGTCCGCCTAACAAACCACTTCTCACCGTCCTAACAAACCACTTCTCACAGTCCGAACAAACCACTTCTCATCGTCCTAACAAACCACTTCTGACCGTCCTAACAAACCACTTCTCACAGTCCGAACAAAGCACTTCTCACCGTCCTAACAAACCACTTCTCACCGTCCTAATAAACTACTTCTCATCATCCTAACAAACCACTTCTCACGGTTCTAACAAACCACTTCTCACCGTCCGAACAAACCACTTCTCACCGTCCTAACAAACCACTTGTCACCGTCCTAATAAACTACTTCTCATCGTCCTAACAAACCACTTCTAACCGTCCTAACAAACCACTTCTCACCGTCCTAACAAACCACTTCTCACATAAACCACTTCTCACATAAACCACTTCTCCCTGTCCACCTAACAAACCACTTCTCATCGTCCTAACAAACCACTTCTCACCGTCCTAACAAACCACTTCTCACATAAATCACTTCTCCCTGTTGCTCTAACAAACCACTTCTCACAGTCCTAACAAACCACTTCTCACATAAACCACTTCTCACATAAACCACTTCTCCCTGTCCACCTAACAAACCACTTCTCACCGTCCTAACAAACCACTTCTCATCGTCCTAACAAACCACTTCTCACATAAATCACTTCTCCCTGTTCCTCTAACAAACCACGTCTCATCGTCCTAACAAACCACGTCTCATCGTCCTAACAAACCACTTCTCATCGTCCTAACAAACCACTTCTCACATAAACCACTTCTCCCTGTCCGCCTAACAAACCACTTCTCACCGTCCTAACAAACCACTTCTCACAGTCCGAACAAACCACTTCTCATCGTCCTAACAAACCACTTCTCACCGTCCTAACAAACCACTTCTCACAGTCCGAACAAACCACTTCTCACCGTCCTAACAAACCACTTCTCACCGTCCTAATAAACTACTTCTCATCATCCTAACAAACCACTTCTCACGGTTCTAACAAACCACTTCTCACCGTCCGAACAAACCACTTCTCACCGTCCTAACAAACCACTTGTCACCGTCCTAATAAACTACTTCTCATCGTCCTAACAAACCACTTCTAACCGTCCTAACAAACCACTTCTCACCGTCCTAACAAACCACTTCTCACATAAACCACTTCTCACATAAACCACTTCTCCCTGTCCACCTAACAAACCACTTCTCATCGTCCTAACAAACCACTTCTCACCGTCCTAACAAACCACTTCTCACATAAATCACTTCTCCCTGTTCCTCTAACAAACCACTTCTCACAGTCCTAACAAACCACTTCTCACATAAACCACTTCTCACATAAACCACTTCTCCCTGTCCACCTAACAAACCACTTCTCACCGTCCTAACAAACCACTTCTCATCGTCCTAACAAACCACTTCTCACATAAATCACTTCTCCCTGTTCCTCTAACAAACCACGTCTCATCGTCCTAACAAACCACTTCTCATCGTCCTAACAAACCACTTCTCACATAAATGACTTCTCCCTGTTCCTCTAACAAACCACTTCTCACCGTCCTAATAAACTACTTCTCATCATCCTAACAAACCACTTCTCAGGGTTCTAACAAACCACTTCTCACCGTCCGAACAAACCACTTCTCACCGTCCTAGTAAACCACTTCTCACATAAACCACTTCTCCCTGTCCGCCTAACAAACCACTTCTCACCGTCCTAACAAACCACTTCTCACAGTCCGAACAAACCACTTCTCACAGTCCGAACAAACCACTTCTCACCGTCCTAACAAACCACTTCTCACCGTCCTAATAAACTACTTCTCATCATCCTAACAAACCACTTCTCACGGTTCTAACAAACCACTTCTCACCGTCCGAACAAACCACTTCTCACCGTCCTAACAAACCACTTGTCACCGTCCTAATAAACTACTTCTCATCGTCCTAACAAACCACTTCTCACCGTCCTAACAAACCACTTCTCACCGTCCTAACAAACCACTTCTCACATAAACCACTTCTCACATAAACCACTTCTCCCTGTCCACCTAACAAACCACTTCTCATCGTCCTAACAAACCACTTCTCACCGTCCTAACAAACCACTTCTCACATAAATCACTTCTCCCTGTTCCTCTAACAAACCACTTCTCACCGTCCTAATAAACTACTTCTCATCATCCTAACAAACCACTTCTCATCGTCCTAACAAACCACTTCTCACCGTCCTAACAAACCACTTCTCACATAAATCACTTCTCCCTGTTCCTCTAACAAACCACTTCTCACCGTCCTAATAAACTACTTCTCATCATCCTAACAAACCACTTCTCACAGTCCTGACAAACCACTTCTCATCGTCCTAACAAACCACTTCTCATCGTCCTAACAAACCATTTCTCATCGTCCTAACAAACCACTTCTCATCGTCCTAACAAACCACTTCTCACATAAATCACTTCTCCCTGTTCCTCTAACAAACCACTTCTCACCGTCCTAATAAACTACTTCTCATCATCCTAACATACCACTTCTCATCATCCTAATAAACTACTTCTCATCGTCCTAACAAACCACTTCTCACCGTCCTAACAAACCACTTCTCACATAAATCACTTGTCCCTGTTCCTCTAACAAACCACTTCTCACATAAACCACTTCTCCCTGTTCCTCTAACAAACCACTTGTCACCGTCCTAATAAACTACTTCTCATCGTCCTAACAAACCACTTCTCACCGTCCTAACAAACCACTTCTCACCGTCCTAACAAACCACTTCTCACATAAACCACTTCTCACATAAACCACTTCTCCCTGTCCACCTAACAAACCACTTCTCATCGTCCTAACAAACCACTTCTCACCGTCCTAACAAACCACTTCTCACATAAATCACTTCTCCCTGTTCCTCTAACAAACCACTTCTCACCGTCCTAATAAACTACTTCTCATCATCCTAACAAACCACTTCTCACAGTCCTGACAAACCACTTCTCACCGTCCTAACAAACCACTTCTCACATAAACCACTTCTCCCTGTCCACCTAACAAACCACTTCTCACCGTCCTAACAAACCACTTCTCATCGTCCTAACAAACCACTTCTCACATAAATCACTTCTCCCTGTTCCTCTAACAAACCACGTCTCATCGTGCTAACAAACCACTTCTCATCGTCCTAACAAACCACTTCTCACATAAATCACTTCTCCCTGTTCCTCTAACAAACCACTTCTCACCGTCCTAATAAACTACTTCTCATCATCCTAACAAACCACTTCTCAGGTTTCTAACAAACCACTTCTCACCGTCCGAACAAACCACTTCTCACCATCCTAGCAAACCACTTCTCACATAAACCACTTCTCCCTGTCCGCCTAACAAACCACTTCTCACCGTCCTAACAAACCACTTCTCACAGTCCGAACAAACCACTTCTCATCGTCCTAACAAACCACTTCTCACCGTCCTAACAAACCACTTCTCACCGTCCTAATAAACTACTTCTCATCATCCTAACAAACCACTTCTCACGGTTCTAACAAACCACTTCTCACCGTCCGAACAAACCACTTCTCACCGTCCTAACAAACCACTTGTCACCGTCCTAATAAACTACTTCTCATCGTCCTAACAAACCACTTCTCACCGTCCTAACAAACCACTTCTCACCGTCCTAACAAACCACTTCTCACATAAACCACTTCTCACATAAACCACTTCTCCCTGTCCACCTAACAAACCACTTCTCATCGTCCTAACAAACCACTTCTCACCATCCTAACAAACCACTTCTCACATAAATCACTTCTCCCTGTTCCTCTAACAAACCACTTCTCACCGTCCTAATAAACTACTTCTCATCATCCTAACAAACCACTTCTCATCGTCCTAACAAACCACTTCTCACCGTCCTAACAAACCACTTCTCACATAAATCACTTCTCCCTGTTCCTCTAACAAACCACTTCTCACCGTCCTAATAAACTACTTCTCATCATCCTAACAAACCACTTCTCACAGTCCTGACAAACCACTTCTCATCGTCCTAACAAACCACTTCTCATCGTCCTAACAAACCATTTCTCATCGTCCTAACAAACCACTTCTCACCGTCCTAACAAACCACTTCTCACATAAACCACTTCTCACATAAACCACTTCTCCCTGTCCACCTAACAAACCACTTCTCACCGTCCTAACAAACCACTTCTCATCGTCCTAACAAACCACTTCTCACATAAATCACTTCTCCCTGTTCCTCTAACAAACCACTTCTCACCGTCCTAATAAACTACTTCTCATCATCCTAACATACCACTTCTCATCATCCTAATAAACTACTTCTCATCGTCCTAACAAACCACTTCTCACCGTCCTAACAAACCACTTCTCACATAAATCACTTGTCCCTGTTCCTCTAACAAACCACTTCTCACATAAACCACTTCTCCCTGTTCCTCTAACAAACCACTTGTCACCGTCCTAATAAACTACTTCTCATCGTCCTAACAAACCACTTCTCACCGTCCTAACAAACCACTTCTCACATAAACCACTTCTCACATAAACCACTTCTCACATAAACCACTTCTCCCTGTTCCTCTAACAAACCACTTCTCACCGTCCTAATAAACTACTTCTCATCATCCTAACAAACCACTTCTCACAGTCCTGACAAACCACTTCTCACCGTCCTAACAAACCACTTCTCACATAAACCACTTCTCACATAAACCACTTCTCCCTGTCCACCTAACAAACCACTTCTCACCGTCCTAACAAACCACTTCTCATCGTCCTAACAAACCACTTCTCACATAAATCACTTCTCCCTGTTCCTCTAACAAACCACGTCTCATCGTGCTAACAAACCACTTCTCATCGTCCTAACAAACCACTTCTCACATAAATCACTTCTCCCTGTTCCTCTAACAAACCACTTCTCACCGTCCTAATAAACTACTTCTCATCATCCTAACAAACCACTTCTCAGGGTTCTAACAAACCACTTCTCACCGTCCGAACAAACCACTTCTCACCGTCCTAGTAAACCACTTCTCACATAAACCACTTCTCCCTGTCCGCCTAACAAACCACTTCTCACCGTCCTAACAAACCACTTCTCACAGTCCGAACAAACCACTTCTCACAGTCCGAACAAACCACTTCTCACCGTCCTAACAAACCACTTCTCACCGTCCTAATAAACTACTTCTCATCATCCTAACAAACCACTTCTCACATAAACCACTTCTCACATAAACCACTTCTCCCTGTCCACCTAACAAACCACTTCTCATCGTCCTAACAAACCACTTCTCACCGTCCTAACAAACCACTTCTCACATAAATCACTTCTCCCTGTTCCTCTAACAAACCACTTCTCACCGTCCTAATAAACTACTTCTCATCATCCTAACAAACCACTTCTCATCGTCCTAACAAACCACTTCTCACCGTCCTAACAAACCACTTCTCACATAAATCACTTCTCCCTGTTCCTCTAACAAACCACTTCTCACCGTCCTAATAAACTACTTCTCATCATCCTAACAAACCACTTCTCACAGTCCTGACAAACCACTTCTCATCGTCCTAATAAACTACTTCTCATCATCCTAACATACCACTTCTCATCATCCTAATAAACTACTTCTCATCGTCCTAACAAACCACTTCTCACCGTCCTAACAAACCACTTCTCACATAAATCACTTGTCCCTGTTCCTCTAACAAACCACTTCTCACATAAACCACTTCTCCCTGTTCCTCTAACAAACCACTTGTCACTTCTCCTAATAAACTACTTCTCATCGTCCTAACAAACCACTTCTCACCGTCCTAACAAACCACTTCTCATAAACCACTTCTAATAAACCACTTCTCACATAAACCACTTCTCCCTGTTCCTCTAACAAACCACTTCTCACCGTCCTAATAAACTACTTCTCATCATCCTAACAAACCACTTCTCACAGTCCTGACAAACCACTTCTCACCGTCCTAACAAACCACTTCTCACATAAACCACTTCTCACATAAACCACTTCTCCCTGTCCACCTAACAAACCACTTCTCACCGTCCTAACAAACCACTTCTCATCGTCCTAACAAACCACTTCTCACATAAATCACTTCTCCCTGTTCCTCTAACAAACCACGTCTCATCGTGCTAACAAACCACTTCTCATCGTCCTAACAAACCACTTCTCACATAAATCACTTCTCCCTGTTCCTCTAACAAACCACTTCTCACCGTCCTAATAAACTACTTCTCATCATCCTAACAAACCACTTCTCAGGGTTCTAACAAACCACTTCTCACCGTCCGAACAAACCACTTCTCACCGTCCTAGTAAACCACTTCTCACATAAACCACTTCTCCCTGTCCGCCTAACAAACCACTTCTCACCGTCCTAACAAACCACTTCTCACAGTCCGAACAAACCACTTCTCACAGTCCGAACAAACCACTTCTCACCGTCCTAACAAACCACTTCTCACCGTCCTAATAAACTACTTCTCATCATCCTAACAAACCACTTCTCACGGTTCTAACAAACCACTTCTCACCGTCCGAACAAACCACTTCTCACCGTCCTAACAAACCACTTGTCACCGTCCTAATAAACTACTCATCGTCCTAACAAACCACTTCTCACCGTCCTAACAAACCACTTCTCACCGTCCTAACAAACCACTTCTCACATAAACCACTTCTCACATAAACCACTTCTCCCTGTCCACCTAACAAACCACTTCTCATCGTCCTAACAAACCACTTCTCACCGTCCTAACAAACCACTTCTCACATAAATCACTTCTCCCTGTTCCTCTAACAAACCACTTCTCACCGTCCTAATAAACTACTTCTCATCATCCTAACAAACCACTTCTCATCGTCCTAACAAACCACTTCTCACCGTCCTAACAAACCACTTCTCACATAAATCACTTCTCCCTGTTCCTCTAACAAACCACTTCTCACCGTCCTAATAAACTACTTCTCATCATCCTAACAAACCACTTCTCACAGTCCTGACAAACCACTTCTCATCGTCCTAACAAACCACTTCTCATCGTCCTAACAAACCATTTCTCATCGTCCTAACAAACCACTTCTCACCGTCCTAACAAACCACTTCTCACATAAACCACTTCTCACATAAACCACTTCTCCCTGTCCACCTAACAAACCACTTCTCACCGTCCTAACAAACCACTTCTCACCGTCCTAACAAACCACTTCTCACATAAATCACTTCTCCCTGTTCCTCTAACAAACCACTTCTCACCGTCCTAATAAACTACTTCTCATCATCCTAACAAACCACTTCTCATCATCCTAATAAACCACTTCTCACTTCTCACAGTCCTGACAAACCACTTCTCACCGTCCTAACAAACCACTTCTCACATAAACCACTTCTCACATAAACCACTTCTCCCTGTCCACCTAACAAACCACTTCTCACCGTCCTAACAAACCACTTCTCATCGTCCTAACAAACCACTTCTCACATAAATCACTTCTCCCTGTTCCTCTAACAAACCACGTCTCATCGTGCTAACAAACCACTTCTCATCGTCCTAACAAACCACTTCTCACATAAATCACTTCTCCCTGTTCCTCTAACAAACCACTTCTCACCGTCCTAATAAACTACTTCTCATCATCCTAACAAACCACTTCTCAGGTTTCTAACAAACCACTTCTCACCGTCCGAACAAACCACTTCTCACCATCCTAGCAAACCACTTCTCACATAAACCACTTCTCCCTGTCCGCCTAACAAACCACTTCTCACCGTCCTAACAAACCACTTCTCACAGTCCGAACAAACCACTTCTCATCGTCCTAACAAACCACTTCTCACCGTCCTAACAAACCACTTCTCACAGTCCGAACAAACCACTTCTCACCGTCCTAACAAACCACTTCTCACCGTCCTAATAAACTACTTCTCATCATCCTAACAAACCACTTCTCACGGTTCTAACAAACCACTTCTCACCGTCCGAACAAACCACTTCTCACCGTCCTAACAAACCACTTCTCACCGTCCTAATAAACTACTTCTCATCGTCCTAACAAACCACTTCTCACCGTCCTAACAAACCACTTCTCACCGTCCTAACAAACCACTTCTCACATAAACCACTTCTCACATAAACCACTTCTCCCTGTCCACCTAACAAACCACTTCTCACCGTCCTAACAAACCACTTCTCACCGTCCTAATAAACTACTTCTCATCATCCTAACAAACCACTTCTCACGGTTCTAACAAACCACTTCTCACCGTCCGAACAAACCACTTCTCACCGTCCTAACAAACCACTTGTCACCGTCCTAATAAACTACTTCTCATCGTCCTAACAAACCACTTCTCACCGTCCTAACAAACCACTTCTCACCGTCCTAACAAACCACTTCTCATAAACCACTTCTCACATAAACCACTTCTCCCTGTCCACCTAACAAACCACTTCTCATCGTCCTAACAAACCACTTCTCACCATCCTAACAAACCACTTCTCACATAAATCACTTCTCCCTGTTCCTCTAACAAACCACTTCTCACCGTCCTAATAAACTACTTCTCATCATCCTAACAAACCACTTCTCACAGTCCTGACAAACCACTTCTCACCGTCCTAACAAACCACTTCTCACATAAACCACTTCTCACATAAACCACTTCTCCCTGTCCACCTAACAAACCACTTCTCACCGTCCTAACAAACCACTTCTCATCGTCCTAACAAACCACTTCTCACATAAATCACTTCTCCCTGTTCCTCTAACAAACCACGTCTCATCGTGCTAACAAACCACTTCTCATCGTCCTAACAAACCACTTCTCACATAAATCACTTCTCCCTGTTCCTCTAACAAACCACTTCTCACCGTCCTAATAAACTACTTCTCATCATCCTAACAAACCACTTCTCAGGTTTCTAACAAACCACTTCTCACCGTCCGAACAAACCACTTCTCACCGTCCTAGCAAACCACTTCTCACATAAACCACTTCTCCCTGTCCGCCTAACAAACCACTTCTCACCGTCCTAACAAACCACTTCTCACAGTCCGAACAAACCACTTCTCATCGTCCTAACAAACCACTTCTCACCGTCCTAACAAACCACTTCTCACAGTCCGAACAAACCACTTCTCACCGTCCTAACAAACCACTTCTCACCGTCCTAATAAACTACTTCTCATCATCCTAACAAACCACTTCTCACGGTTCTAACAAACCACTTCTCACCGTCCGAACAAACCACTTCTCACCGTCCTAACAAACCACTTGTCACCGTCCTAATAAACTACTTCTCATCGTCCTAACAAACCACTTCTCATCGTCCTAACAAACCACTTCTCACCGTCCTAACAAACCACTTCTCACCGTCCTAATAAACTACTTCTCATCATCCTAACAAACCACTTCTCACAGTCCTAACAAACCACTTCTCACATAAACCACTTCTCACATAAACCACTTCTCCCTGTCCACCTAACAAACCACTTCTCACCGTCCTAACAAACCACTTCTCATCGTCCTAACAAACCACTTCTCACATAAATCACTTCTCCCTGTTCCTCTAACAAACCACTTCTCACCGTCCTAATAAACTACTTCTCATCATCCTAACATACCACTTCTCATCATCCTAATAAACTACTTCTCATCGTCCTAACAAACCACTTCTCACCGTCCTAACAAACCACTTCTCACATAAATCACTTGTCCCTGTTCCTCTAACAAACCACTTCTCACATAAACCACTTCTCCCTGTTCCTCTAACAAACCACTTGTCACCGTCCTAATAAACTACTTCTCATCGTCCTAACAAACCACTTCTCACCGTCCTAACAAACCACTTCTCACCATCCTAACAAACCACTTCTCACATAAACCACTTCTCACATAAACCACTTCTCCCTGTCCACCTAACAAACCACTTCTCATCGTCCTAACAAACCACTTCTCACCGTCCTAACAAACCACTTCTCACATAAATCACTTCTCCCTGTTCCTCTAACAAACCACTTCTCACCGTCCTAATAAACTACTTCTCATCATCCTAACAAACCACTTCTCACAGTCCTGACAAACCACTTCTCACCGTCCTAACAAACCACTTCTCATAAACCACTTCTCACATAAACCACTTCTCCCTGTCCACCTAACAAACCACTTCTCACCGTCCTAACAAACCACTTCTCATCGTCCTAACAAACCACTTCTCCCTGTTCCTCTAACAAACCACGTCTCATCGTGCTAACAAACCACTTCTCATCGTCCTAACAAACCACTTCTCACATAAATCACTTCTCCCTGTTCCTCTAACAAACCACTTCTCACCGTGCTAATAAACTACTTCTCATCATCCTAACAAACCACTTCTCAGGGTTCTAACAAACCACTTCTCACCGTCCGAACAAACCACTTCTCACCGTCCTAGCAAACCACTTCTCACATAAACCACTTCTCCCTGTCCGCCTAACAAACCACTTCTCACCGTCCTAACAAACCACTTCTCACAGTCCGAACAAACCACTTCTCATCGTCCTAACAAACCACTTCTGACCGTCCTAACAAACCACTTCTCACAGTCCGAACAAAGCACTTCTCACCGTCCTAACAAACCACTTCTCACCGTCCTAATAAACTACTTCTCATCATCCTAACAAACCACTTCTCACGGTTCTAACAAACCACTTCTCACCGTCCGAACAAACCACTTCTCACCGTCCTAACAAACCACTTGTCACCGTCCTAATAAACTACTTCTCATCGTCCTAACAAACCACTTCTAACCGTCCTAACAAACCACTTCTCACCGTCCTAACAAACCACTTCTCACATAAACCACTTCTCACATAAACCACTTCTCCCTGTCCACCTAACAAACCACTTCTCATCGTCCTAACAAACCACTTCTCACCGTCCTAACAAACCACTTCTCACATAAATCACTTCTCCCTGTTCCTCTAACAAACCACTTCTCACAGTCCTAACAAACCACTTCTCACATAAACCACTTCTCATAAACCACTTCTCCTGTCCACCTAACAAACCACTTCTCACCGTCCTAACAAACCACTTCTCATCGTCCTAACAAACCACTTCTCACATAAATCACTTCTCCCTGTTCCTCTAACAAACCACTTCTCATCGTCCTAACAAACCACGTCTCATCGTCCTAACAAACCACTTCTCATCGTCCTAACAAACCACTTCTCACATAAACCACTTCTCCCTGTCCGCCTAACAAACCACTTCTCACCGTCCTAACAAACCACTTCTCACAGTCCGAACAAACCACTTCTCATCGTCCTAACAAACCACTTCTCACCGTCCTAACAAACCACTTCTCACAGTCCGAACAAACCACTTCTCACCGTCCTAACAAACCACTTCTCACCGTCCTAATAAACTACTTCTCATCATCCTAACAAACCACTTCTCACGGTTCTAACAAACCACTTCTCACCGTCCGAACAAACCACTTCTCACCGTCCTAACAAACCACTTGTCACCGTCCTAATAAACTACTTCTCATCGTCCTAACAAACCACTTCTAACCGTCCTAACAAACCACTTCTCACCGTCCTAACAAACCACTTCTCACATAAACCACTTCTCACATAAACCACTTCTCCCTGTCCACCTAACAAACCACTTCTCATCGTCCTAACAAACCACTTCTCACCGTCCTAACAAACCACTTCTCACATAAATCACTTCTCCCTGTTCCTCTAACAAACCACTTCTCACAGTCCTAACAAACCACTTCTCACATAAACCACTTCTCACATAAACCACTTCTCCCTGTCCACCTAACAAACCACTTCTCACCGTCCTAACAAACCACTTCTCATCGTCCTAACAAACCACTTCTCACATAAATCACTTCTCCCTGTTCCTCTAACAAACCACGTCTCATCGTCCTAACAAACCACTTCTCATCGTCCTAACAAACCACTTCTCACATAAATGACTTCTCCCTGTTCCTCTAACAAACCACTTCTCACCGTCCTAATAAACTACTTCTCATCATCCTAACAAACCACTTCTCAGGGTTCTAACAAACCACTTCTCACCGTCCGAACAAACCACTTCTCACCGTCCTAGTAAACCACTTCTCACATAAACCACTTCTCCCTGTCTAACAAACCACTTCTCACCGTCCTAACAAACCACTTCTCAGTCCGAACAAACCACTTCTCACAGTAACAAACCACTTCTCACCGTCCTAACAAACCACTTCTCACCGTCCTAATAAACACTTCTCATCATCCTAACAAACCACTTCTCACGGTTCTAACAAACCACTTCTCACCGTCCGAACAAACCACTTTCACCGTCCTAACAAACCACTTGTCACCGTCCTAATAAACTACTTCTCATCGTCCTAACAAACCACTTCTCACCGTCCTAACAAACCACTTCTCACCGTCCTAACAAACCACTTCTCACATAAACCACTTCTCACATAAACCACTTCTCCTGTCCACCTAACAAACCACTTCTCATCGTCCTAACAAACCACTTCTCACCGTCCTAACAAACCACTTCTCACATAAATCACTTCTCCCTGTTCCTCTAACAAACCACTTCTCACCGTCCTAATAAACTACTTCTCATCATCCTAACAAACCACTTCTCATCGTCCTAACAAACCACTTCTCACCGTCCTAACAAACCACTTCTCACATAAATCACTTCTCCCTGTTCCTCTAACAAACCACTTCTCACCGTCCTAATAAACTACTTCTCATCATCCTAACAAACCACTTCTCACAGTCCTGACAAACCACTTCTCTTCCTAACAAACCACTTCTCATCGTCCTAACAAACCATTTCTCATCGTCCTAACAAACCACTTCTCATCGTCCTAACAAACCACTTCTCACATAAATCACTTCTCCCTGTTCCTCTAACAAACCACTTCTCACCGTCCTAATAAACTACTTCTCATCATCCTAACATACCACTTCTCATCATCCTAATAAACTACTTCTCATCGTCCTAACAAACCACTTCTCACCGTCCTAACAAACCACTTCTCACATAAATCACTTGTCCCTGTTCCTCTAACAAACCACTTCTCACATAAACCACTTCTCCCTGTTCCTCTAACAAACCACTTGTCACCGTCCTAATAAACTACTTCTCATCGTCCTAACAAACCACTTCTCACCGTCCTAACAAACCACTTCTCACCGTCCTAACAAACCACTTCTCACATAAACCACTTCTCACATAAACCACTTCTCCCTGTCCACCTAACAAACCACTTCTCATCGTCCTAACAAACCACTTCTCACCGTCCTAACAAACCACTTCTCACATAAATCACTTCTCCCTGTTCCTCTAACAAACCACTTCTCACCGTCCTAATAAACTACTTCTCATCATCCTAACAAACCACTTCTTCTGACAAACCACTTCTCACCGTCCTAACAAACCACTTCTCACATAAACCACTTCTCCCTGTCCACCTAACAAACCACTTCTCACCGTCCTAACAAACCACTTCTCATCGTCCTAACAAACCACTTCTCACATAAATCACTTCTCCCTGTTCCTCTAACAAACCACGTCTCATCGTGCTAACAAACCACTTCTCATCGTCCTAACAAACCACTTCTCACATAAATCACTTCTCCCTGTTCCTCTAACAAACCACTTCTCACCGTCCTAATAAACTACTTCTCATCATCCTAACAAACCACTTCTCAGGTTTCTAACAAACCACTTCTCACCGTCCGAACAAACCACTTCTCACCATCCTAGCAAACCACTTCTCACATAAACCACTTCTCCCTGTCCGCCTAACAAACCACTTCTCACCGTCCTAACAAACCACTTCTCACAGTCCGAACAAACCACTTCTCATTCCTAACAAACCACTTCTCACCGTCCTAACAAACCACTTCTCACCGTCCTAATAAACTACTTCTCATCATCCTAACAAACCACTTCTCACGGTTCTAACAAACCACTTCTCACCGTCCGAACAAACCACTTCTCACCGTCCTAACAAACCACTTGTCACCGTCCTAATAAACTACTTCTCATCGTCCTAACAAACCACTTCTCACCGTCCTAACAAACCACTTCTCACCGTCCTAACAAACCACTTCTCACATAAACCACTTCTCACATAAACCACTTCTCCCTGTCCACCTAACAAACCACTTCTCATCGTCCTAACAAACCACTTCTCACCGTCCTAACAAACCACTTCTCACATAAATCACTTCTCCCTGTTCCTCTAACAAACCACTTCTCACCGTCCTAATAAACTACTTCTCATCATCCTAACAAACCACTTCTCATCGTCCTAACAAACCACTTCTCACCGTCCTAACAAACCACTTCTCACATAAATCACTTCTCCCTGTTCCTCTAACAAACCACTTCTCACCGTCCTAATAAACTACTTCTCATCATCCTAACAAACCACTTCTCACAGTCCTGACAAACCACTTCTCATCGTCCTAACAAACCACTTCTCATCGTCCTAACAAACCATTTCTCATCGTCCTAACAAACCACTTCTCACCGTCCTAACAAACCACTTCTCACATAAACCACTTCTCACATAAACCACTTCTCCCTGTCCACCTAACAAACCACTTCTCACCGTCCTAACAAACCACTTCTCATCGTCCTAACAAACCACTTCTCACATAAATCACTTCTCCCTGTTCCTCTAACAAACCACTTCTCACCGTCCTAATAAACTACTTCTCATCATCCTAAATACCAATCACTAATAAACACTTCTCATCGTCCTAACAAACCACTTCTCACCGTCCTAACAAACCACTTCACATAAATCACTTGTCCCTGTTCCTCTAACAAACCACTTCTCATAAACCACTTCTCCCTGTTCCTCTAACAAACCACTTGTCACCGTCCTAATAAACTACTTCTCATCGTCCTAACAAACCACTTCTCACCGTCCTAACAAACCACTTCTCACATAAACCTCACATAAACCACTTCTCACATAAACCACTTCTCCTGTTCCTCTAACAAACCACTTCTCACCGTCCTAATAAACTACTTCTCATCATCCTAACAAACCACTTCTCACAGTCCTGACAAACCACTTCTCACCGTCCTAACAAACCACTTCTCACATAAACCACTTCTCACATAAACCACTTCTCCCTGTCCACCTAACAAACCACTTCTCACCGTCCTAACAAACCACTTCTCATCGTCCTAACAAACCACTTCTCACATAAATCACTTCTCCCTGTTCCTCTAACAAACCACGTCTCATCGTCTAACAAACCACTTCTCATCGTCCTAACAAACCACTTCTCACATAAATCACTTCTCCCTGTTCCTCTAACAAACCACTTCTCACCGTCCTAATAAACTACTTCTCATCATCCTAACAAACCACTTCTCAGGGTTCTAACAAACCACTTCTCACCGTCCGAACAAACCACTTCTCACCGTCCTAGTAAACCACTTCTCACATAAACCACTTCTCCCTGTCCGCCTAACAAACCACTTCTCACCGTCCTAACAAACCACTTCTCACAGTCCGAACAAACCACTTCCGAACAAACCACTTCTCACCGTCCTAACAAACCACTTCTCACCGTCCTAATAAACTACTTCTCATCATCCTAACAAACCACTTCTCACATAAACCACTTCTCCATAAACCACTTCTCCTGTCCACCTAACAAACCACTTCTCATCGTCCTAACAAACCACTTCTCACCGTCCTAACAAACCACTTCTCACATAAATCACTTCTCCCTGTTCCTCTAACAAACCACTTCTCACCGTCCTAATAAACTACTTCTCATCATCCTAACAAACCACTTCTCACCGTCCTAACAAACCACTTCTCACCGTCCTAACAAACCACTTCTCACATAAATCACTTCTCCCTGTTCCTCTAACAAACCACTTCTCGCCGTCCTAATAAACTACTTCTCATCATCCTAACAAACCACTTCTCACAGTCCTAACAAACCACTTCTCACAGTCCTGACAAACCACTTCTCATCATCCTAACATACCACTTCTCATCATCCTAATAAACTACTTCTCATCGTCCTAACAAACCACTTCTCACCGTCCTAACAAACCACTTCTCACATAAATCACTTGTCCCTGTTCCTCTAACAAACCACTTCTCACATAAACCACTTCTCCCTGTTCCTCTAACAAACCACTTGTCACCGTCCTAATAAACTACTTCTCATCGTCCTAACAAACCACTTCTTCTAACAAACCACTTCTCACATAAACCACTTCTCACATAAACCACTTCTCACATAAACCACTTCTCCCTGTTCCTCTAACAAACCACTTCTCACCGTCCTAATAAACTACTTCTCATCATCCTAACAAACCACTTCTCACAGTCCTGACAAACCACTTCTCACCGTCCTAACAAACCACTTCTCACATAAACCACTTCTCACATAAACCACTTCTCCCTGTCCACCTAACAAACCACTTCTCACCGTCCTAACAAACCACTTCTCATCGTCCTAACAAACCACTTCTCACATAAATCACTTCTCCCTGTTCCTCTAACAAACCACGTCTCATCGTGCTAACAAACCACTTCTCATCGTCCTAACAAACCACTTCTCACATAAATCACTTCTCCCTGTTCCTCTAACAAACCACTTCTCACCGTCCTAATAAACTACTTCTCATCATCCTAACAAACCACTTCTCAGGGTTCTAACAAACCACTTCTCACCGTCCGAACAAACCACTTCTCACCGTCCTAGTAAACCACTTCTCACATAAACCACTTCTCCCTGTCCTAACAAACCACTTCTCACCGTCCTAACAAACCACTTCTCACAGTCCGAACAAACCACTTCTCACCGTCCTAACAAACCACTTCTCACCGTCCTAATAAACTACTTCTCATCATCCTAACAAACCACTTCTCACGGTTCTAACAAACCACTTCTCACCGTCCGAACAAACCACTTCTCACCGTCCTAACAAACCACTTGTCACCGTCCTAATAAACTACTTCTCATCGTCCTAACAAACCACTTCTCACCGTCCTAACAAACCACTTCTCACCGTCCTAACAAACCACTTCTCACATAAACCACTTCTCACATAAACCACTTCTCCCTGTCCACCTAACAAACCACTTCTCATCGTCCTAACAAACCACTTCTCACCATCCTAACAAACCACTTCTCACATAAATCACTTCTCCCTGTTCCTCTAACAAACCACTTCTCACCGTCCTAATAAACTACTTCTCATCATCCTAACAAACCACTTCTCACAGTCCTAACAAACCACTTCTCACCGTCCTAACAAACCACTTCTCACATAAATCACTTCTCCCTGTTCCTCTAACAAACCACTTCTCACCGTCCTAATAAACTACTTCTCATCATCCTAACAAACCACTTCTCACAGTCCTGACAAACCACTTCTCATCGTCCTAACAAACCACTTCTCATCGTCCTAACAAACCATTTCTCATCGTCCTACAAACCACTTCTCCCGTCCTAACAAACCACTTCTCACATAAACCACTTCTACATAAACCACTTCTCCCTGTCCACCTAACAAACCACTTCTCACCGTCCTAACAAACCACTTCTCATCGTCCTAACAAACCACTTCTCACATAAATCACTTCTCCCTGTTCCTCTAACAAACCACTTCTCACCGTCCTAATAAACTAACATACCACTTCTCATCATCCTAACAAACCACTTCTCATCGTCCTAACAAACCACTTCTCACCGTCCTAACAAACCACTTCTCATAAATCACTTGTCCCTGTTCTCTAACAAACCAATAAACCACTTCTCCCTGTTCCTCTAACAAACCACTTGTCACCGTCCTAATAAACTACTTCTCATCGTCCTAACAAACCACTTCTCACCGTCCTAACAAACCACTTCTCACCGTCCTAACAAACCACTTCTCACATAAACCACTTCTCACATAAACCACTTCTCCCTGTCCACCTAACAAACCACTTCTCATCGTCCTAACAAACCACTTCTCACCATCCTAACAAACCACTTCTCACATAAATCACTTCTCCCTGTTCCTCTAACAAACCACTTCTCACCGTCCTAATAAACTACTTCTCATCATCCTAACAAACCACTTCTCACAGTCCTGACAAACCACTTCTCACCGTCCTAACAAACCACTTCTCACATAAACCACTTCCCTCCACCTAACAAACCACTTCTCGTCCTAACAAACCACTTCCATCGTCCTAACAAACCACTGTTTCTAACAAACCACTTCTCATCCTAACAAACCACTTCTCATCGTCCTAACAAACCACTTCTCACATAAATCACTTCTCCTGTTCCTCTAACAAACCACTTCTCACCGTCCTAATAAACTACTTCTCATCATCCTAACAAACCACTTCTCAGGTTTCTAACAAACCACTTCTCACCGTCCGAACAAACCACTTCTCACCATCCTAGCAAACCACTTCTAACAAACCACTTCTCTCCGTCCTAACAAACCACTTCTCACCGTCCTAACAAACCACTTCTCACAGTCCGAACAAACCACTTCTCTGTCCTAACAAACCACTTCTCACCGTCCTAACAAACCACTTCTCACCGTCCTAATAAACTACTTCTCATCATCCTAACAAACCACTTCTCACGGTTCTAACAAACCACTTCTCACCGTCCGAACAAACCACTTCTCACCGTCCTAACAAACCACTTGTCACCGTCCTAATAAACTACTTCTCATCGTCCTAACAAACCACTTCTCACCGTCCTAACAAACCACTTCTCACCGTCCTAACAAACCACTTCTCACATAAACCACTTCTAACATAAACCACTTCTCCCTGTCCACCTAACAAACCACTTCTCATCGTCCTAACAAACCACTTCTCACCGTCCTAACAAACCACTTCTCATAAATCACTTCTCCCTGTTCCTCTAACAAACCACTTCTCACCGTCCTAATAAACTACTTCTCATCATCCTAACAAACCACTTCTCACAGTCCTAACAAACCACTTCTCACCGTCCTAACAAACCACTTCTCACATAAATCACTCCCTGTTCCTAACAAACCACTTCTCACCGTCCTAATAAACTACTTCTCATCATCCTAACAAACCACTTCTCACAGTCCTAACAAACCACTTCTCATCGTCCTAACAAACCACTTCTCACCGTCCTAACAAACCACTCATCGTCCTAACAAACCACTTCTCACCGTCCTAACAAACCACTGTTCACCTTCTCACATAAACCACTTCTCCCTGTCCACCTAACAAACCACTTCTCACCGTCCTAACAAACCACTTCTCATCGTCCTAACAAACCACTTCTCACATAAATCACTTCTCCCTGTTCCTCTAACAAACCACTTCTCACCGTCCTAATAAACTACTTCTCATCATCCTAACAT
The DNA here is from genome assembly GCF_021184085.1 of Oncorhynchus gorbuscha. NCBI lineage: Eukaryota > Metazoa > Chordata > Actinopteri > Salmoniformes > Salmonidae > Oncorhynchus > Oncorhynchus gorbuscha. Next base: position 62,779,945 of record NC_060191.1, on the reverse strand, counting down.
ACCACTTCTCATCATCCTAACAAACCACTTCTCACATAAACCACTTCTCACATAAACCACTTCTCCCTGTCCACCTAACAAACCACTTCTCATCGTCCTAACAAACCACTTCTCACCGTCCTAACAAACCACTTCTCACATAAATCACTTCTCCCTGTTCCTCTAACAAACCACTTCTCACCGTCCTAATAAACTACTTCTCATCATCCTAACAAACCACTTCTCATCGTCCTAACAAACCACTTCTCACCGTCCTAACAAACCACTTCTCACATAAATCACTTCTCCCTGTTCCTCTAACAAACCACTTCTCACCGTCCTAATAAACTACTTCTCATCATCCTAACAAACCACTTCTCACAGTCCTAACAAACCACTTCTCATCGTCCTAACAAACCACTTCTCATCGTCCTAACAAACCATTTCTCATCGTCCTAACAAACCACTTCTCACCGTCCTAACAAACCACTTCTCACATGAACCACTCTCACATAAACCACTTCTCCCTGTCCACCTAACAAACCACTTCTCACCGTCCTAACAAACCACTTCTCATCGTCCTAACAAACCACTTCTCACATAAATCACTTCTCCCTGTTCCTCTAACAAACCACTTCTCACCGTCCTAATAAACTACTTCTCATCATCCTAAACAAACCACTTCTCATCAGTCCTAACAAACCACTTCTCACCGTCCTAACAAACCACTTCTCACATAAATCACTTGTCCCTGTTCCTCTAACAAACCACTTCTCACATAAACCACTTCTCCCTGTTCCTCTAACAAACCACTTGTCACCGTCCTAATAAACACTTCTCATCGTCCTAACAAACCACTTCTCACCGTCCTAACAAACCACTTCTCATAAACCACTTCTAACAAACCACTTCTCACATAAATCACTTCTCCCTGTTCCTCTAACAAACCACTTCTCACCGTCCTAATAAACTACTTCTCATCATCCTAACAAACCACTTCTCACAGTCCTAACAAACCACTTCTCACCGTCCTAACAAACCACTTCTCACATAAACCACTTCTCACATAAACCACTTCTCCTGTCCACCTAACAAACCACTTCTCACCGTCCTAACAAACCACTTCTCATCGTCCTAACAAACCACTTCTCACATAAATCACTTCTCCCTGTTCCTCTAACAAACCACTTCTCATCGTCCTAACAAACCACTTCTCATCGTCCTAACAAACCACTTCTCATAAATCACTTCTCCCTGTTCCTCTAACAAACCACTTCTCACCGTCCTAATAAACTACTTCTCATCATCCTAACAAACCACTTCTCAGGTTTCTAACAAACCACTTCTCACCGTCCTAACAAACCACTTCTCATCCTAGCAAACCACTTCTCACATAAACCACTTCTCCCTGTCCGCCTAACAAACCACTTCTCACCGTCCTAACAAACCACTTCTCACAGTCCGAACAAACCACTTTCATCGTCCTAACAAACCACTTCTCACCGTCCTAACAAACCACTTCTCACAGTCCGAACAAACCACTTCTCACCGTCCTAACAAACCACTTCTCACCGTCCTAATAAACCACTTCTCATCATCCTAACAAACCACTTCTCACGGTTCTAACAAACCACTTCTCACCGTCCGAACAAACCACTTCTCACCGTCCTAACAAACCACTTGTCACCGTCCTAATAAACTACTTCTCATCGTCCTAACAAACCACTTCTCACCGTCCTAACAAACCACTTCTCACCGTCCTAACAAACCACTTCTCACATAAACCACTTCTCACATAAACCACTTCTCCCTGTCCACCTAACAAACCACTTCTCATCGTCCTAACAAACCACTTCTCACCATCCTAACAAACCACTTCTCACATAAATCACTTCTCCCTGTTCCTCTAACAAACCACTTCTCACCGTCCTAATAAACTACTTCTCATCATCCTAACAAACCACTTCTCACAGTCCTGACAAACCACTTCTCACCGTCCTAACAAACCACTTCTCACATAAACCACTTCTCACATAAACCACTTCTCCCTGTCCACCTAACAAACCACTTCTCACCGTCCTAACAAACCACTTCTCATCGTCCTAACAAACCACTTCTCACATAAATCACTTCTCCCTGTTCCTCTAACAAACCACGTCTCATCGTGCTAACAAACCACTTCTCATCGTCCTAACAAACCACTTCTCACATAAATCACTTCTCCCTGTTCCTCTAACAAACCACTTCTCACCGTCCTAATAAACTACTTCTCATCATCCTAACAAACCACTTCTCAGGTTTCTAACAAACCACTTCTCACCGTCCGAACAAACCACTTCTCACCGTCCTAGCAAACCACTTCTCACATAAACCACTTCTCCCTGTCCGCCTAACAAACCACTTCTCACCGTCCTAACAAACCACTTCTCACAGTCCGAACCAACCACTTCTCATCGTCCTAACAAACCACTTCTCACCGTCCTAACAAACCACTTCTCACAGTCCGAACAAACCACTTCTCACCGTCCTAACAAACCACTTCTCACCGTCCTAATAAACTACTTCTCATCATCCTAACAAACCACTTCTCACGGTTCTAACAAACCACTTCTCACCGTCCGAACAAACCACTTCTCACCGTCCTAACAAACCACTTGTCACCGTCCTAATAAACTACTTCTCATCGTCCTAACAAACCACTTCTAACCGTCCTAACAAACCACTTCTCACCGTCCTAACAAACCACTTCTCACATAAACCACTTCTCACATAAACCACTTCTCCCTGTCCACCTAACAAACCACTTCTCATCGTCCTAACAAACCACTTCTCACCGTCCTAACAAACCACTTCTCACATAAATCACTTCTCCCTGTTCCTCTAACAAACCACTTCTCACCGTCCTAATAAACTACTTCTCATCATCCTAACAAACCACTTCTCACAGTCCTGACAAACCACTTCTCATCGTCCTAACAAACCACTTCTCACATAAATCACTTCTCCCTGTTCCTCTAACAAACCACTTCTCACCGTCCTAATAAACCACTTCTCATCATCCTAACAAACCACTTCTCACAGTCCTAACAAACCACTTCTCACAGTCCTGACAAACCACTTCTCATCGTCCTAACAAACCATTTCTCATCGTCCTAACAAACCACTTCTCACCGTCCTAACAAACCACTTCTCACATAAACCACTTCTCACATAAACCACTTCTCCCTGTCCACCTAACAAACCACTTCTCACCGTCCTAACAAACCACTTCTCATCGTCCTAACAAACCACTTCTCACATAAATCACTTCTCCCTGTTCTTCTAACAAACCACTTCTCACCGTCCTAATAAACTACTTCTCATCATCCTAACAAACCACTTCTCACAGTCCTGACAAACCACTTCTCACCGTCCTAACAAACCACTTCTCACATAAACCACTTCTCACATAAACCACTTCTCCCTGTCCACCTAACAAACCACTTCTCACCGTCCTAACAAACCACTTCTCATCGTCCTAACAAAAACCACTGTTTCTCAAACCACGTCCTAACAAACCACTTCTCATCGTCCTAACAAACCACTTCTCACATAAACCACTTCTCACATAAACCACTTCTCCCTGTCCACCTAACAAACCACTTCTCATCGTCCTAACAAACCACTTCTCACCGTCCTAACAAACCACTTCTCACATAAATCACTTCTCCCTGTTCCTCTAACAAACCACTTCTCACCGTCCTAATAAACTACTTCTCATCATCCTAACAAACCACTTCTCACAGTCCTGACAAACCACTTCTCACCGTCCTAACAAACCACTTCTCACATAAATCACTTCTCCCTGTTCCTCTAACAAACCACTTCTCGCCGTCCTAATAAACTACTTCTCATCATCCTAACAAACCACTTCTCACAGTCCTAACAAACCACTTCTCACAGTCCTGACAAACCACTTCTCATCATCCTAACATACCACTTCTCATCATCCTAATAAACTACTTCTCATCGTCCTAACAAACCACTTCTCACCGTCCTAACAAACCACTTCTCATAAATCACTTGTCCCTGTTCCTCTAACAAACCACTTCTAAACCACTTCTCCCTGTTCCTCTAACAAACCACTTGTCACCGTCCTAATAAACTACTTCTCTCCTAACAAACCACTTCTCCGTCCTAACAAACCACTTCTCACCGTCCTAATAAACCACTTCTCATCACTTCTCCCTGTTCCTCTAACAAACCACTTCTCACCATCCTAATAAACTACTTCTCATCATCCTAACAAACCACTTCTCACAGTCCTGACAAACCACTTCTCACCGTCCTAGCAAACCACTTCTCACATAAACCACTTCTCCCTGTCCGCCTAGCAAACCACTTCTCACCGTCCTAACAAACCACTTCTCACAGTCCGAACCAACCACTTCTCATCGTCCTAACAAACCACTTCTCACCGTCCTAACAAACCACTTCTCACAGTCCGAACAAACCACTTCTCACCGTCCTAACAAACCACTTCTCACCGTCCTAATAAACTACTTCTCATCATCCTAACAAACCACTTCTCACGGTTCTAACAAACCACTTCTCACCGTCCGAACAAACCACTTCTCACCGTCCTAACAAACCACTTGTCACCGTCCTAATAAACTACTTCTCATCGTCCTAACAAACCACTTCTAACCGTCCTAACAAACCACTTCTCACCGTCCTAACAAACCACTTCTCACATAAACCACTTCTCACATAAACCACTTCTCCCTGTCCACCTAACAAACCACTTCTCATCGTCCTAACAAACCACTTCTCACCGTCCTAACAAACCACTTCTCACATAAATCACTTCTCCCTGTTCCTCTAACAAACCACTTCTCACCGTCCTAATAAACTACTTCTCATCATCCTAACAAACCACTTCTCACAGTCCTGACAAACCACTTCTCATCGTCCTAACAAACCACTTCTCACATAAATCACTTCTCCCTGTTCCTCTAACAAACCACTTCTCGCCGTCCTAATAAACTACTTCTCATCATCCTAACAAACCACTTCTCACAGTCCTAACAAACCACTTCTCACAGTCCTGACAAACCACTTCTCATCGTCCTAACAAACCATTTCTCATCGTCCTAACAAACCACTTCTCACCGTCCTAACAAACCACTTCTCACATAAACCACTTCTCACATAAACCACTTCTCCCTGTCCACCTAACAAACCACTTCTCACCGTCCTAACAAACCACTTCTCATCGTCCTAACAAACCACTTCTCACATAAATCACTTCTCCCTGTTCTTCTAACAAACCACTTCTCACAGTCCTGACAAACCACTTCTCACCGTCCTAACAAACCACTTCTCACATAAACCACTTCTCACATAAACCACTTCTCCCTGTCCACCTAACAAACCACTTCTCACCGTCCTAACAAACCACTTCTCATCGTCCTAACAAACCACTTCTCACATAAATCACTTCTCCCTGTTCCTCTAACAAACCACGTCTCATCGTGCTAACAAACCACTTCTCATCGTCCTAACAAACCACTTCTCATCACTTCTCCCTGTCCACCTAACAAACCACTTCTCATCGTCCTAACAAACCACTTCCTCACATAAATCACTTCTCCCTGTTCCTCTAACAAACCACTTCTCACCGTCCTAATAAACTACTTCTCATCATCCTAACAAACAAACCAAACTTCTCACAGTCCTGACAAACCACTTCTTTCCTAACATACCAAACCACTTCTCATCGTCCTAACAAACCACTTCTCACCATCCTAACAAACCACTTCTCATAAATCACTTGTCCCTGTTCCTCTAACAAACCACTTCTCACATAAACCACTTCTCCCTGTTCCTCTAACAAACCACTTGTCACCTAACAAACCACTTCTCATCGTCCTAACAAACCACTTCTCACCGTCCTAACAAACCACTTCTCACCGTCCTAACAAACCACTTCTCACATAAATCACTTCTCCCTGTTCCTCTAACAAACCACTTCTCACCGTCCTAATAAACTACTTCTCATCATCCTAACAAACCACTTCTCACAGTCCTGACAAACCACTTCTCACCGTCCTAACAAACCACTTCTCACATAAACCACTTCTCACATAAACCACTTCTCCCTGTCCACCTAACAAACCACTTCTCACCGTCCTAACAAACCACTTCTCATCGTCCTAACAAACCACTTCTCACATAAATCACTTCTCCCTGTTCCTCTAACAAACCACGTCTCATCGTGCTAACAAACCACTTCTCATCGTCCTAACAAACCACTTCTCACATAAATCACTTCTCCCTGTTCCTCTAACAAACCACTTCTCACCGTCCTAATAAACTACTTCTCATCATCCTAACAAACCACTTCTCAGGTTTCTAACAAACCACTTCTCACCGTCCGAACAAACCACTTCTCACCGTCCTAGCAAACCACTTCTCACATAAACCACTTCTCCCTGTCCGCCTAACAAACCACTTCTCACCGTCCTAACAAACCACTTCTCACAGTCCGAACAAACCACTTCTCATCGTCCTAACAAACCACTTCTCACCGTCCTAACAAACCACTTCTCACAGTCCGAACAAACCACTTCTCACCGTCCTAACAAACCACTTCTCACCGTCCTAATAAACTACTTCTCATCATCCTAACAAACCACTTCTCACGGTTCTAACAAACCACTTCTCACCGTCCGAACAAACCACTTCTCACCGTCCTAACAAACCACTTGTCACCGTCCTAATAAACTACTTCTCATCGTCCTAACAAACCACTTCTCACCGTCCTAACAAACCACTTCTCACCGTCCTAACAAACCACTTCTCACATAAACCACTTCTCACATAAACCACTTCTCCCTGTCCACCTAACAAACCACTTCTCATCGTCCTAACAAACCACTTCTCACCGTCCTAACAAACCACTTCTCACATAAATCACTTCTCCCTGTTCCTCTAACAAACCACTTCTCACCGTCCTAATAAACTACTTCTCATCATCCTAACAAACCACTTCTCACAGTCCTGACAAACCACTTCTCACCGTCCTAACAAACCACTTCTCACATAAATCACTTCTCCCTGTTCCTCTAACAAACCACTTCTCACCGTCCTAATAAACTACTTCTCATCATCCTAACAAACCACTTCTCAGGTTTCTAACAAACCACTTCTCACCGTCGAACAAACCACTTCTAATCCTAGCAAACCACTTCTCACATAAACCACTTCTCCCTGTCCTAACAAACCACTTCTGACCGTCCTAACAAACCACTTCTCACAGTCCGAACAAACCACTTCTCATCGTCCTAACAAACCACTTCTCACCGTCCTAACAAACCACTTCTCAGTCCGAACAAACCACTTCTCACCGTCCTAACAAACCACTTCTCACCGTCCTAATAAACTACTTCTCATCATCCTAACAAACCACTTCTCACACGGTTCTAACAAACCACTTCTCACCTGAACAAACCACTTCTCACCGTCCTAACAAACCACTTGTCACCGTCCTAATAAACTAACTAACAAACCACTTCTTCCTAACAAACCACTTCTCACCGTCCTAACAAACCAACATAAACCACTTCTCACATAAACCACTTCTCCCTGTCCACCTAACAAACCACTTCTCATCGTCCTAACAAACCACTTCTCACCATCCTAACAAACCACTTCTCACATAAATCACTTCTCCCTGTTCCTCTAACAAACCACTTCTCACCGTCCTAATAAACTACTTCTCATCATCCTAACAAACCACTTCTCACAGTCCTGACAAACCACTTCTCACCGTCCTAACAAACCACTTCTCACATAAACCACTTCTCACATAAACCACTTCTCCCTGTCCACCTAACAAACCACTTCTCACCGTCCTAACAAACCACTTCTCATCGTCCTAACAAACCACTTCTCACATAAATCACTTCTCCCTGTTCCTCTAACAAACCACGTCTCATCGTGCTAACAAACCACTTCTCATCGTCCTAACAAACCACTTCTCACATAAATCACTTCTCCCTGTTCCTCTAACAAACCACTTCTCACCGTCCTAATAAACTACTTCTCATCATCCTAACAAACCACTTCTCAGGTTTCTAACAAACCACTTCTCACCGTCCGAACAAACCACTTCTCACCGTCCTAGCAAACCACTTCTCACATAAACCACTTCTCCCTGTCCGCCTAGCAAACCACTTCTCACCGTCCTAACAAACCACTTCTCACAGTCCGAACCAACCACTTCTCATCGTCCTAACAAACCACTTCTCACCGTCCTAACAAACCACTTCTCACAGTCCGAACAAACCACTTCTCACCGTCCTAACAAACCACTTCTCACCGTCCTAATAAACTACTTCTCATCATCCTAACAAACCACTTCTCACGGTTCTAACAAACCACTTCTCACCGTCCGAACAAACCACTTCTCACCGTCCTAACAAACCACTTGTCACCGTCCTAATAAACTACTTCTCATCGTCCTAACAAACCACTTCTAACCGTCCTAACAAACCACTTCTCACCGTCCTAACAAACCACTTCTCACATAAACCACTTCTCACATAAACCACTTCTCCCTGTCCACCTAACAAACCACTTCTCATCGTCCTAACAAACCACTTCTCACCGTCCTAACAAACCACTTCTCACATAAATCACTTCTCCCTGTTCCTCTAACAAACCACTTCTCACCGTCCTAATAAACTACTTCTCATCATCCTAACAAACCACTTCTCACAGTCCTGACAAACCACTTCTCATCGTCCTAACAAACCACTTCTCACATAAATCACTTCTCCCTGTTCCTCTAACAAACCACTTCTCGCCGTCCTAATAAACTACTTCTCATCATCCTAACAAACCACTTCTCACAGTCCTAACAAACCACTTCTCACAGTCCTGACAAACCACTTCTCATCGTCCTAACAAACCATTTCTCATCGTCCTAACAAACCACTTCTCACCGTCCTAACAAACCACTTCTCACATAAACCACTTCTCACATAAACCACTTCTCCCTGTCCACCTAACAAACCACTTCTCACCGTCCTAACAAACCACTTCTCATCGTCCTAACAAACCACTTCTCACATAAATCACTTCTCCCTGTTCCTCTAACAAACCACTTCTCACCGTCCTAATAAACTACTTCTCATCATCCTAACATACCACTTCTCATCATCCTAACAAACCACTTCTCACAGTTCTAACAAACCACTTCTCACCGTCCTAACAAACCACTTCTCACATAAATCACTTCACCCTGTTCCTCTAACAAACCACTTCTCACCGTCCTAACAAACCACTTCTCACCGTCCGAACAAACCACTTCTCACCGTCCTAGCAAACCACTTCTCACCGTCCTAGCAAACCACTTCTCACATAAACCACTTCTCCCTGTCCGCCTAACAAACCACTTTTCACCGTCCTAACAAACCACTTCTCACAGTCCAAACAAACCACTTCTCATCGTCCTAACAAACCACTTCTCACCGTCCTAACAAACCACTTCTCACATAAATCACTTCTCCCTGTTCCTCTAACAAACCACTTCTCACCGTCCTAACAAACCACTTCTCACATAAATCACTTCTCCCTGTCCACCTAACAAACCACTTCTTCCCAAGAACCTTGGTTAGCAGCCAGCACATAGCGTTACAGCTCCCTCATCCCTCCATTTCTCCTCTTCCCTAAGTGGTCGTGCTGTTCCATACATGTTTAATGTGAATGTATCTGCTTTATATCCATGCTATCCTCCCAATGCTGCCTATTACCGTACCATTACCTCCATTTTGTGACTTTGGGGAAACTGTTCTTCAAAGACCTCTCAGTCACCCGAGGGAAGTGTGTTTTAACTGTTAAAAACGAATTGGGTTATATACTGTAATGCTAATATAATAGTCATTAATATCCTCTGTTGTGTTCTATACAGCTTATGGCCCCACCTCCTTTGGAGAGGTCGTTCCCCGGCCCACTGTTAACTGTACAAGCCCTAGTCTACCTTCCTTTTCTTTCCCTTACCTCTTCCACCCTGTACTGTAGCCATTAGAACACATTGAAGAGTACCTCCATTTTTACTACACATACTGTATACACACACTGTTGTTGGATGGGAAACAAAACAACCCCCTCCGTCCAATTAGCAACACAAGAAGAGTATTGGAAAGCGCTTCAAAATGGCCTGAAATCTCATTTTATTTGTCACATACAAGTGTTATTGCGGGTGTAGTGAAATGCCCCCTGAAATGCCCTGTTAATGGCCCTGTTGGGTGTTTGTGTGTGTGTGTGTGTGTGTGTGTGTGTGTGTGCGTGCGTGCGTGCGTGCGTGCGTGGAACATACATGTTTTATACAAATGTGGATGTCCCTGTGTATGTCTACTGTGTTACATTCTAGTCTATTATTACCCTAATGAGAAGCGCCTACATTTTGCAACGTAGTCGAATGAACTGTTCATCAAAGCAGATCTCTGTCGACACTTGTGGAAACTGGCAATGATCTAGACCAAACCCCCTTTAATGTGAACGCAAACACAGATAATGTAACTGAAACACACACACAGCATAATATCACCAAGACAACACACACACACACACACACACACGCACACGCACACGCACACGCACACGCACACGCACACGCACACACACGCCCACCACAGTTATAATATCACCAAGACAACACACACACACACACACACACACACACACACACACACACACACACACACACACACACACACACACACACACACACACACACACACACACACACACACACACACACACACACACACACACACACACACACACACACACACACAGCCCACCACAGTTATAATATCACCAAGACAACACAGCTCACCACACCAGCAGGACAATGACTAACCAACAATGTGAAAGGGCTGAACTACACATATGGCCTCAGACTCAACGTTGTATCTGACATATCAGGCTAAATGAGTCGTTGGGTATGATATAATCTCGCCTGCCTTCAAAATGAAAGAGAGCAAAGTTGTTAGGGTTGGTCTTACTGTGCTCTTTCCTAATGTCTGTTTTTCTGCACCAACCATGTGTGGAAAAAGAGTAGAAGCATTACACATTTACATTTTAGTCATTTAGCAGACACTCTTATTCAGAGCAACTTCTATGTCATAATCTATGAATACTTATATATAAACAACTTGTTTTCAAGAGCAGAACTTATATGCTTTCATGACCGTGAGCAGTTTATTTCAGAATGTATTCCCTTTTGAGCAGGTGCTACAAAGCACAGACATGTGGTAGCATTATCAGCATACACCAATTTCACTGTAAGCTAGACAGGTTGTTATACTTTACATTCTCTGTGGAACCTGGCAATGAAAAATACCATTCTAATATGTGCATGCCTGCAATGTAAATGTATTTCGACTAATGCCATGCAAAGCTGAGGAGAATGCAGAGCTCATTCTAATGTGAGTGAGGGACAGGGAAGACGAGGAGCGAGGGACGGGGAAGACGAGGAGCGAGGGACGGGGAAGACGAGGAGCGAGGGACGGGGAAGACGAGGAGCGA